>NC_071283.1:1081394-1126394 GCF_023375685.1 Ictalurus furcatus
CCTCGCATCAGACCTGCGACTCTGACACCTGGAAACTCTGGTTTCTTCTTTTGTGATGCTTTTCCAGGCAAATGTAGTCTTTACAGGTGAAACTGAAGGCTCAAACCAAGACTACATGTCCACAGCTATTAACTGTTTAAACCATCAGTGGAACAGGACACACCTGGCAACAGGACACACCCGTCAGTCACGTGTCCCAATATTTATGATCACTTGGAAAACGGATGGGTTCAAACAAAAAGGTGCCGTGTTCTCGACCGTTCAACACAACCAGACGTAAATATCAGGAAACGAAAAGAAAGAAATAACTGAAGAATAAATAATCTGCTTAACTAAGAATATTTATGAAATAATTAGTGTTATTTTCCAGAATATAAATACTGCAATCCATTCAATTATTTAAAAAATAAGTTAAAAAAAAAGTTATTTTACTCAAAACTGGAAACTTAAAACTTTACGTACTATTAAATAATAGATTTTAAATATTTTAAACATTTTTTTTATTCTAAAATATAAATATGTAAAGTAGAATAAATAAATAAATAAATAAATAAATAAATGTACTAATGATATGTATATACAGTACAAGTTACACAGTGTGTGATGTAAGGTGTGATTTACTGCAGGATAACCTGTCGATTACTATTCGTACACACACACACACACACACACACACACACACACACACAGAGAAAATCCTAAAATTAAAAGGACTCATGCGACTTTGAAATGCTGACAGTGAGACACGTGTCTGTGAGTGTGTGTGTGTGTGTGTGAGTGTGTGTGTGTGAGTGTGTGTGTGCGCTCACTCCGCGGCTCGCTCATGGTCACTGACTCGATGAAGTTCTGAGGCGTCATGTACAGCTGACCCTCGTACTCCATCGAGCTGAAGAGCCGGAAGCGGTGCTCGTGGGACGACATGTACACGTCTCCGTCCTCCAAGTCCAACTGCCGGTTCTGCTGGGGGGAGGGGGGAGGGGGGGCAAGAGGCGGGTCACACACACCATACGATGCGACGCGATACGAGACGTCCACGGTACCGGAACCGTGCGGCGATAATCAGTTCCACAACATCGCTGTATTCAATGTGTGTATTCAACTCAATTCATTACAAACTTTTTTGTATAATTAAATAGAAAAAAATTTAAATAAATAATATAATAATATAATAATAATAATAATAATATATAATAAATAAAATAAATAAATAATAAATATAATAATAATAATAATATATATAATAATAATATAATATAATAAATAAGAATAATAATAATAATAATAATAATAATAATAGGTTCTCAGGAGAACCAATATGAAAAAGCTAACTGTCCAAAGAACCATTGAAGAACCTTTTAATTAATTTTTTTTTTTTTTTTTACATAACTAAGCCTGCGGTATATAAACTCCAAATTATTGCTTATTATTTACTCCTCCGCTCTCGGTTCTTATTAAGTTCCTTAATGTTCTTTAAGGGTTCATGGATAAATGTGATCAGCCGTGCTGAAGGGTTCTACACAGAACCTTTATGGGAACCGTGACAGTGCTCATTATCAAACGTACCGATGTGAAAATATTTCCTGTAATACTGTTATCGTTAACTCGTCATCTTTTCCCATCTCCGAATCACTGTCGCGTGGCCACGCCCTTAAACGAGGGAAGCCCTAATCAACACACACGCAAATATTACAAACGTGGAAAGCATTCAGAACTCGTCCATCCAGAAATATTCCTCTCACGTCCTCCTGCGTTTCATAACAAACAAAAATAGCTGCCGTCATAAAATGAGGAAAACCCTGGGGGTGTGTTTTATCGGAAAACAATCGACGAGGAGGCGGAGTTTCCACGCCGAACGTGCTATTCCACTTCGAACACAGCGATTTGCTAAGGGTTATGGGTTAAGGGGCGTGGCCAATCCAAAACTAATCGTGAACTAATCTCGGATCAAATCGTATCCTTCATACAGCTGTTACCCCTACTCAGGAACGACAGAGCCGGTGTAGCGACGCCATTTTTAACGCAACGCCTTCGAATCCTGGATTCTGATTGGCCGTCAGGCGTTGATCGAGTCACTGAATCACAGGTTTCTATAGCAACAGCTCATTCACAGGGACGTGTACAGCAGACGCGCCATATAAAAAGATTTCTTAAAAATGGAGAGATGTTTAGGGAACATTTATGGAAGGAGTCTCCAGTGTCAGCTCAACTTAAAGACTTACAACATTTTGTATTTTTGTGATTTCTCCATAATGAAAAGCGACACGCTGCGTTGTTTGTGTGTTTTTTGACCGATTAACGGAAAATGAGAGGATAGTGAGGGAACGACTGTTTATAGCTGCGTAATAACTGCTGCTAGAACTGAACATTACCTGTAACTAGAAACGGATAAAAAGTATGACGTGCCATTTCTTTAAGAAATAAAACATTGTGACGTAACGTGCTGTTACAGGTAAATAATCAGCATGGGGTGGAGCGATAACACTCACCAGGGCTGTTCTTGTGTTACCGTATTGCTCTGTGTGTGTGTGTGTGTGTGTGTGTGTGTGTGTGTGTGTGAGATATCATAGGAAGAACAGTCCCGCGTCACTACATTCACGCGCTGTCACCCCCCCCCCTTATTTTTTTATTAAAGATGGACCTTTTAATTGATTTCTAATTGAATTAGATTCATTTAGTGTAGTATCACGTGCACTGTGTAGAACCCCACAGCTGACATTTTGTATTTAAGTCACGGTTTTATTAAATGACAAGTCTTGTTGTTGTTATTATTATTATAATTATAATTATTATTATAGCGCGAGCGCTCCTTACCGGCTCCGCGGCGAGCACGGGCGCGTTGTTGCGGACTCCGGTGCGCGCTCCCCGGTAGCTGAGATACAGCACCGCCGCTCCGCCAGCCGCCAGCCCGAATCCCACCGCCGCCACGCCGCTCCTCACCCGCGCTTTGTCCCCGAACCGAGCCGCGGACCTGCTCACCAACACCGACATCATCCTGCGTAACGCCGCCATCTTTACCGGCAGCGCTGTGGGCTACGGGCTCCGTCCTAAATCCCTCCCTCTGTTCTTGCCCCTATTTAAGCGCACTACGCAGGGTGTGAAATTAAATCGCTAAAAGCTCCCGGTTTGACTTCATACCGATGAGCTGCCTCAGACCGGACTCCACCTCGCTCCCTACACCCCACACACTTCACATATAACCCGACAACAAGCCTTCACACCCTAACCAGTGCACTACATCCATTTAGGACACAGCCCGTGTTTACCGCTGAGACCACGTCACGTGACACTGGGCTTTATTAGACGTTAAAATGTTAAACCTGTGCTACCTAGCTAACTAGCTGGTGCTAACAAACATGCTAGTTGTAGGCTAGTCAGCGAATGTTAGCATTTAGCGATTTCTCCAACTGTATTAATTAAAAATGTATACAAACATATACATATTAAATGAAAATCTCGAACATATGGACGTTATAATCGCTCGATATACTGAAGAAAAAGGCTATTTAATGTATTGATCATTTTTGATGAAGATTAGCTAATAATTAGCCAATAATTTTTAGCGCTAAGCGATAGATTTTGTTCACAGCCATGTTAACAGTCTGAAATAAATTTAAAAAATTCATTTTTACCTGATCTTATATTATTTCTCTAAAAATATTATATTACATTAAAAATATTATATTTTATCAATATTATATTGGAAAAAAATGTTTATGATGCTATACAAATATATAGCTAAACATGCTAACCAGCTAGCTCTGATAAACACTGTATAGGCTGTATGTATAAAGCTAGTCACATGATATTAACTTTGTTTATTTTCCTTTTTTTGTGTTTAAAAAATGGATTTTAAGTGACTCTTGGCCATTAAATATATAAATCAGTAATGCAAATACAGCATTCCAGTGTTTAATAAATACCGTTATCACTCTAAGTTGTTCAAACACCTAAACTTTTTTAATCTTCTAGAATAAAAGATGGATATAATGTGTCTGAAATAAGTTTCTGTCCGTCATTAACACCAGTATTAATTGCCATCGTTGATGTATGAAGTCATGAATAACAGTGTGGTGCATTTGAACATTATTATAAATGCATAGTCCGTGTCAGTCGTGTGTATGTATTGTTAAACCTTAAACGCTAAACTTTTGTAGTATAAGAGGAATAAAAACGCTTCAGTGCTTCATGTGCTGTTGCAGAAAAAGAATCGGCTTCATCACACCAGCATGTCGCTGATTATTTTCCTATAACAGCACCACACACACCGTGTTTTATTCTGCATACGAGCTATAAACATTAGTACTCTGCTTAGCTAGAGGACATATCCACCACCTTCCACCATTTATGTATTTATTTATTTATTATAAATAACTCACTGTAAATTAACTTTAGACATCCCTTATAATGAACCAGCAGCAAGATATTTAAGATTCATCCATTCATTTTTGGCAAAATCCTGAATTCTGAATATAAGCACCTGAAGAGGAGCCCAGAAACAATAACACGAAGGATATATAATTTTGCAAAACAACTATATATATATAACATTTAAAATGCATTATATGTTTATATAAAACATGCAACTGATGGAAATTCAGAGTTGACTTTCTCCAAATCTATTTAATGCATCTGTTAGTGATATCAGAGTCCAGAGCAATCACACGACCTCGTGTTTCCCCAGTTGCTCAGCACTTATATGCGTCTTTGAACACGCGCACGTGCGTGTGTGTGTATGTGTGTGTGTGTGAGAGAGAGAGAGAGAGAGAGAGAGATTCCTCTATGCCTCGTGCAAGGCAGGTACCATCACGTGCAAAAACAAATGTATAAATAACTAAATAATAAAAACTCACACGCTTGACTGGGCTCGTAAAGACATTATGGTTGTATAATTCGGAAGGAGCATCTGTTCTGCCCCCTGTTTGTGTCCCCTTTTTACCCCGTGATGAACAATTATGCAAAAACACCCCCGGCGCGTGCCCTCCGTTTAAGGCGCTTTGACCCCCGGAGAACAATTCACGTCACGCGCTTTTCTTTTTCTTTTCTTTTTGCTAGGACTTATTATTATTATTATTATTATTATTATTATTATTATTATTTGAACTCGACAACTCCATCGACCCGCTTCGTATCGGAGATTCTTTTTATTGTTTTCGCATCGATTTTTGGTTTGATCATAAACGCGAAACGCGCGCGCGCGCACCTGTTTAACGCTATTTAATGCGTTACAGTCTTTTTAAGGCTTCTTACATAAACACAGTGACTAGGCCTATAGGAACGTTATACTTCAAACGTATAGCTATATATAAGCATTCTATGACGTCACGTTTCGTGCTTAAACATATAGGCTACATAAACATATATGGACTAGTCTCTTCATCTAGCTGTGTGTGTGTGTGTGTGTGTGTGTGTGTGTGTGTGTGTGTGTGTGTATACATATATAAAGCATGCTATGACAATAATTTGCATAAGACAGCATGGCTTTAATGCATATTCAGCATTCATTAGAAATGAATATCATTATTAGCAATGAGACGGAAATGTTATACCATGTCTAACATCTTCACATCTGGATGGATAATGCTCCACATGTCATTATACAGCCTGTAGTTTTTCATCTGTGGTTCATCTGGAATGGCTGTGACAATGGTAAAGATCAGGAAATATATTGAGATAATATATTTATTATAATATATTATATTACAGTCATATGCAAATAATGAAAACAAGAATAATGAACTTTATCAATAGAACAGTTTTCATGATATGACGTACAATCAAGTATTAAAATATGATGGATACCATAAAATGTAAAAGGCATTAACATAAACCAAATATAAAAAAAAGAAGTAATTACTAATATAAAGATGTTAAATATTTGAATAATGTATAGAACACTGTATACATGTATATGCGCGTGTGTGTGTAATCTGATAACTAAGATTAATAAGAGTAATATTTATATATCCGCATGTAATAGTGAATATTATATATATATTGTTATATATATTGTATAGATGAGATGTTATAAGCTAATACCTGCGTGTTTAAGTACTGTAAGAACTGCTGA
Organism: Ictalurus furcatus; assembly: GCF_023375685.1. Taxonomy (NCBI): domain Eukaryota; kingdom Metazoa; phylum Chordata; class Actinopteri; order Siluriformes; family Ictaluridae; genus Ictalurus; species Ictalurus furcatus. The sequence goes on from NC_071283.1 coordinate 1,087,462, forward strand.
CTTTCAGATCTAAGTCCTGAACATGTTGTTATCTGCTGGTGTTGGGGAATTTTCCGAGCCTGGATCAGAGAATCAGAGAGATTTTCCCATCAGCAGTTTGTGTCTTCTTCTCGCTGCTTCGCTCTTAATGACTCGGAACAGCACTGATTCACTTTGAAGTGATTCTCTCGACTCTTTGATTCTCTTATTCAAAGGGCAAATTAGAGCCAAAAACCATTGTGGGTAAGGGGGCGGGGCGAGAGGAGGGGTGACGTGTGTGTGTGTGTGTGTGTGGGGGGGGGGGGGGGGTTGATGAGGGGGCGGGGCTGATGCACAGATGTGCAACACATCTGCCTTGTTTTCCTTTCAAACCTGCACATGTTCTCTTTGTTACATTCACACTGAAGTGTTTGTCTTAATGCACTCTGAAAAGAAAACGTTTTGTTTAGCACCCCAAAGGGTTCTTTCATTTATTTCTAAAGGTTCTATGTAGAACCGGGCCTAGTATCAGAGTATCAGCAATAGATAAAGATAAGAACCATTAATTACGTAATGAACCCTTACAAAAGCTCTTTTATTTCTAAGAGTTTCATTTCTGTTTCCTCAAGGGTTCTCCTTTAAAGGGTTACAGCAGAACCCCTCAAAACTGTTCCTCGAGGGTTCTTTGGATGTTTTTTCTTTTGTTTTTAGTTCTTTTAGGTTTATTGCTTGTTGGTTTGTTGTTTGGTGGAACCCTACAACAGAGATGCTCTCTTTCATAATTTTTTTTTTTCATAATTTTTTTTGGATGGTTCTCTGTGGAACCATCCAACAGAAGGTTTCTCTTTGACAAAGGGTTTAAAGTGGAACTTCTTTGAACTACCCGTGAACCATTAACCTTTGAAAAGAACCCTCAAAGAACCTTTGAGGAACTTTTATAAGCGTGGTGAAAAGAGGCCTGGATTCTCTGATTGCAAAGTTTAAAGCTTAAAACACAAATCATTTCGAGAAGAACTTTAATATGGATTTAAAGGAATAAATATATATTTTGATAAATGGAGAACCATAATGTTTTTTTTTTTAAATCAGAAGTTTCTTCTTTCTATTTAAAGTTTTCTCTTTGTTTTCTCTTTGTTCTCATTGACAGAAGGTTTAAAGGAGCACCCCTTTGAAAGGCTAGAACCATTAACCAGCCAAAGAACCTTTGAAGAACAATTTTTACAAGTGCCTTCAGGAACCTTGGATTTAACTGAGATTTTAACAACATTTATTTTGGTAAATGGAGAACCTTTTAATGGATTCTTTTGTCAGATGTTTGATCAATTGAGAACACCTAACTATTCTTTGGCTTGCTCTGTGGTGAAACCCTACCACAGAGGGTTCTCTTTTAAATAAAAAGGTTATAAAAGGGTCCTCCTCAAGGGTTTTGGAGTGTTCAATGGACTTTGAAAGATTCTTGGATTTGGCCATCAGTGGAAACCTTAATGGTTCTTTGTGGAACCCTACAACAAAGGAGTTCTCATTGGGGTTCAAAGTAGAACCTCTTTGAAAGGATAAAACCATTAAGCATCCAAAGAACCTTTGAAGAACCCCTTTTTGAGAATGTAGTGCAAAGTGGAAAGATAAATATTACTCCTAAAAGGACCCTAATTTGCATTAGTTTTTTTTTAAATGGAGAACAATAAAGGATTATTGTAGCGGAGGTTTATCCCTCAGGAGAAATCTGAAACGTTCTGTGTGGAGCCCTACCACAGAGGGGTTCTCTTCAACAAAGGAACATTTCTTTGAAAGAGTAGGACCACCCAAAGAACCTCAGAGGAACTGTAGAGGTCTGTAAAGTTCCACCTCCACGTGCAAAAATAAAATGAAACAGGGATTTAAAAAAATCTCTCTCTCTCTCTCTCTCTCTCTCTCTCTCTCTCTCTCTCTCTCTCTCTCTCCACTTCTTCTTCCTTCTCCCGTTCGCTTCCACCTGCTGCCTCGCGCGCCACTTCACGATTCTGTCCAGGCCACGCGCTTTCCCGTATAGCCGCTCGGTTGTGGGAGCGCGCGCGAGCTTCACCCCTCAATCCCTTCCTCCATTTCTTCATCTGCGACTTTTTCTTTCTTTCTTTTGCACGTTTGTGTCTCTCACTTCCCTCGTGCAGCACTTAAAAAATATATTTAATTATTAATTAATTATTATTTTTTTTTTTTTTAAAAAACAACAACATATAGATCTCGTGTGTGTGTGTTATGGGATGGATGGTGGATGATGAGCACGTGATGAAACCGTCAGATCATCAAACGCGAGGGAGGATCAAACGGTCGAGGAGTTAACGGGTCAAACGGGAGATCAGTGAGCTGGGGGGGGGGGCGCGGGGGGTGTCATTTGCATACGTCATAGGCTCTTGCTTTCGCATAGGCTACGGGACGTATTTAAAGGCTCGTGCATCAGGAATAAGGAGTCTTATTAAGCAGACTAGAGCACGCGCGCACACTCTCCTCTCCAGTAACTTTTCTCGTGATGATGGGTGCGCTCGTGGTTGGTGGTCCCAGCAGCAGCGGATTCTCTTCACACGTCTCCGTCGCGACTCCCGGTTCTCTCTTCCTGCACGCGCACCTGGCCCCGGCGGCGGAGCGGCTCTCGCGCAGCGCGCTCTCGCCCCCGGCAGAGTTCGCGCACCTCCGCGGCGTCCTTCGGCGGCGGCAGCTGTACTGCAGAACCGGGTTCCACCTGGAGATCCTGCCGGACGGAAGCGTGCAGGGCACGAGGATGGACCACAGCAGATTCGGTACGGGGAAAACATTATTATTATTATTATTATTATTATTATTATTATTATTATTATTATTACATCATGCTTTCCAAAAATGATTCTGAAAAACCTTTGCATATTGAACTAGCCTATTAGTACTAGTACTGGTGCGCTCTCAGTAACAAAGAGTACTAAACAGTACCTTTCCTTGTCGCTTATCTTTTGTACCTATAATCTTTCACCTGAATGTATGTATACAGTGCACGTGAGCACCTTTTCGAGTAAAGTCTTAAAGCTGTCCTACACACACATTTCTATACTAAAGATACAAAAGATTTACGCTTAAAAGGTACCACCTCACACCACAACAACATTTCAAGCTTAAATGCAATCGGTTTATTAACCAAAGCACCAAATATTTTACACTCCCAGAAATAAGAGTACCACGTCGCTGGGATCTTTAGTACCTTTAGTGTGTATCTTTCACCTTTAAAGGTGCATAAATTAAGGACATTAAGGAACGCTGAGTACCATTTATACTTTAAAAGCGTATTAAAAGTACAACGTGCACTTTCCCAAGTAAAAGATGAACCCTTGATGGTACCACTCGCATCACATGGCAAGGAAAGGTACACTTTTAGGTACAAAGGTACCAAACATTCACCACTGTATATGTTATGGAAGGTTTATTTTTGTTTACATCTCAACTCTCGTGAGAAATTCATACATATGCAAATGAGCTGAAAAGGGCACTAAGTGGTAGAGGTACACTTAAAGTAAAGGTACACCTTTTCTAAGATAGGGAGGTGAAAAAAAGATAAGGGTACCATCCTTAAAAAGGAACAGTTTCCCCTGGCACATTTATTTTGTAGCTTAATATTATTGCGGTATTTCCTCACGTCTTTCCTCCAGCTCATTTGTTGGAATTGTTTGTGTTATGTATATATAAAAAAAAAGATTTTGAAATTTAAACCTGTGTCTTTACTTTTCTTTTCCTCTCATGCAGGCATTCTGGAGTTTATCAGCCTGGCTGTGGGGTTGGTGAGCATCCGTGGTGTTGATAGTGGCTTCTACCTGGCCATGGACAGCAAAGGGCATCTGTACGGCTCGGTGAGTGTGATCCTGTAGCAGTAGTAGTATCCTGTAGTAACCCGAATCAACCAACAGGGGGCAGTAGTAAAGTAACGCCACTATCTTTTAACCTCGTCGCTAACCTCATTACTTTTCTTCTTATCTCCTGCAGGAAAAGCTGACGGCAGAGTGTGTTTTCCACGAGCACTTCGAGGAGAACTGGTACAACACCTACTCGTCCAACCTGTACCGGCACGGCGAGCAAGGGCCACACTACTTCGTCGCTCTGAACAAAGATGGCACTTCGCGAGACGGCGCTCGATCCAGGAGGTACCAGCGCTTCACGCACTTCCTCCCACGACCTGTCGACCCAGACCGCGTGCCCGAGCTTTACAAAGACACCCTGGGACAAAGCTGAGACGAGGTTTGCGTCTCAGAAATGCTGGACATCAACGAAAGCCCTTCATTTTTCGGGGCATAAAAAGGTTACTCCAGCTCAGGAGATACACTCCTGGAACGAGCTACCATTTTGGTGGGTACAATTGAGCAGATAATGTGTTAGCACAAAACATCGCCAAACATCCACAAATCCCTTTATTTGGAGGATATACGCTCACTCATGTTGAAGAGGACAGACCTCAAGAGGGATCTGTCATCATCTGGTTTATGTATGACGGTCTAATTGTTGGACATGAAGTTCACCAAACATCCATCACAGCCCTTGTTTCTTGAGAATGGAAGATTACTCTGTTGGGAAACTGCTTGGCTGTCTCCAGACAGACTTGTGAAAAACATCTGCCCCCATCTGGTGCAGCAAATGAACCGTTTGTCCATCTGAGGCAAACATGGTTGAGAAGATGTCTGGTAAAGATCTGTTATTTCCACAGAACCCTTCATCCTGGAGTGTAAATGGTCACGTCACGTTAAGGGGACGCACTTCTAGAAAGATCCACCCTGATCTAGGGTTATATTGAGTCAATAATCAGCTTATTGGACATAAAGGATGTCGTATATCCCTTCAAAGCCCCTGATTTGGGACCGAACCTGAGAAACGAGAAGCAGCTGGTTCACGTGGCATGTTAACAAACTTCGACATAAAGAGGCGAATTTTTCAGGAGATCAGGTCAAATGTGCAGTTTTGGATAATGACAATGGAGCTTCTTCTGGGAAGATGTTACTACTTCTGGAACATCCTTTAAAACAAGGACACGGTTAGACTCTCTCGAGTTTTGGAAATAAGACATGGACATTGATATTTTGGACCAGGAAATGACTTCCCTGTTCAAGCAGCATCTTCTGCGTATGGGAAGATGAAGGGACGGTCAATGATCTACCACTGAAATTTCTGGAAAGCTTCTGAAGGAATTTCCAGCTGTGTCAGGACTCTGTTCTGTTCAAACACTCGCATTAAACCTCTACCAAATGTTCCATTTTTTTAGTCTATAATTTATGTTTTTTTTCTTTTTTTTTTTTTAAATACATATATTTATTTTATATATTTATTTATTTCCAAAGTATATTTTTACAGGTCTATAGAATATGGGGGAAAAAAAAGGAAGTTATTTTCAAGACACTGGATTATCCTGAAAGTATTTTCATAGAGGAGTTTTCGAGCTGGCTTGACTCTAAAAATTCTGCCGTTGTTTCATGTTCACAGCCATGCTTGGTTTGTTTCCTGTTTTCTCATGTCACACACACACACACACACACACACACACACACACACACACGAAGCAAGATCTTTCCAGAATGTTCTGGAGCTCGTTCAGGAATTAAAGACAGTTAAAAACAATTTCAGATGGTTTGGTCTCTTCTTTCTGTAGGACTGCAAGGTCACGGGTCAGAGGTGAAAGGTTATTGAGTATCTGATTATGGACAAAAAGACTGGACGACGTTAAACAAGGAGGACGGGTTTATACGGAGGCGGACTTAACCGATTAGAATTGACGCTTTTTTTGCGAACAAAGTCGCGATGGTTCGCGAAAACAAAGCGAGGTGTTTTATCCCTCTTGCTTTCTTCTCGCTCTTTTATAAACAGGAAGTTACTAAAAGGAAAGGAACGACCAAAAAATTAATTTAAAAAATCCCCACAACAACCCCAAAGCTATTCCAACGAGATCAACCATCTCGAGCGATGCAGATTTAGACTTTAACGCTTCTGAAACGGTGTAAAAGATTGAAAAACTTCAAGATTTTTTCACACCGCAGTGCTGGATTCATGTAAGGAGAAGTTTATGTAACGTTTACGGAAGGAGTCTCCAGTGTCAGTGCTTTATTAACTTCGAGAGAGGGGATAGTGAGGGACTGTTTATAGCTGCTATAACGTAAGTGATAACAGGAACTAAACTTGTCTCATGGACGTTCCGCAACATTAAATGTAACAATAAATGGATAAAAAGCACGTAATATAGTTTTACTATTATCTAATCTGGTATAATGTTATTGGTGTAAAACCAGTTTGCATAGTATTACTGTCCATCCCTACTGGTACTAGGAGAACTCCAGGTGTGTCCAGAACCACTTTAGAGTCTTAAACCAGTCCCTAGGTTCTAGAGTGGATCTCACGATTAATAATAAGAGTTTTATTGTGTTTCTATTGTCATTATACGTATACACATGAATACGATACAATTACATGCTCTTTTACGAATCCCAATCTGGAAGGAGGTGGGGTCAGAGGTCAGGGTCAACCATTGTACACCAGTATTGATTGAGCAGTCTGCAGCAGTTTGAGGCTTCGAGACCTTGCTTCAGGGCCTGGACGCAGTTCTCTGGCTGTTCCAGGACTGTGACAAGCTTCAACGTAGGAGGACTTTATAGAGCTACAACTACCATCAATATTTCAGGTTCTTCAAAGTACATCATCATCGGTAAGGCTTTATACACTGAAGGGAATGAAGATCACAGTGGACATCAACATTCAGACGTCACATCAAATGCTTGGTTGTTTTGCCCCAGTTAGAACCACAATTCTTTGGTTGTCCCTTGGGTGAACTCTAAAAGGTTCTATGTGGAACCCTACAACAAGGTGTCTTCCAAGTAGAACCATGAGTTAATCTGTCTGGGCAGTTGGTACACTATTTGAAGGCTACTAAGGGTTCACTGGATAATTAAGTCTGCCTAGCCTTCTAAAAGGGTTCTACTTGGAACGGGTTCTGATAGAGAAACACTTAGTTGTAGAACCTTAAAGTTTTCCCCCAAGACGAACAACCAGATATCAGCGTGAAGGTTCTTCGGTTTGGCCTTCTGAGGAACCCTGTTAAGGTTCTAGGTGTAACCAGACAACAGGGGGTTTTCTTTTCAGAAAAGGTTCCAACTAGAATAACTTTAGAAAGCTACAACCATAAACAATCCAAATAACCCTCAAGGAACTCTTGAAGAAACCAAACCAGTTATTACACACATTCTTAGAGAAAAAAAAAACGTTCTTCAAAGGTTCTTAGCGTGTTCTACCTAGAACGCTTTCTGAAAAACCACACTGCTGGAAATTTCTATATAGAATCTTCAATGAGTCTTCCAGAGAGACAAACAAAGAACCTAAAAGGGTTCTAAACAATAAAGTATACCATCTAGCAGTCTGAAGGTTCTTCAGTTTGTTCCTCTGAGGGAACCCTCCAAAGTTCTACATACAAACAGACAACCCGGGGCTTGTGTTTTAAAAGGTTCCAATCAGAACCATCTTAGAAAAGCTATAACCATAATCTAGGTTCTAAGAAGAAAATAACAAGCAATAATTTGGAGTATGCACCACACACTTGCCCAGGTAATACACACACTCTTAGAAAAAAGGGTTCTTCAACGGTTCTTTAAAGATTCAATTGATAATTAAGGATTCTCAGCCTCCAAAACAGTTCTTCAAGAGTTCTTCAACATAGGTCCTCTACATAAGACCTATAAATTCTGCTAGATGGACAACTGAAGAACCTTTAAAAGTACTACATTTTCCATGAGTATACCATCGAGCAGTTTGTCCTTCTGAGGGAATCCTTTATGGTTCTATGTATAACTCGATACATAGAACAAAGGAAGAAAGCTTCCAAATAGAGAGATTTTAGGAAGCTATTACCCTTAACAATCCCAAGAAATCTAAGAAATGCTTGAAGAACCCTTTTTTGGTCAAGCATTCTGAAGGAACCTTTAAAAGATCTACATTTCCAATGACCGCAGAAACAGGGAAGCAGTCCGGAGGTTTTTTTTTTAAAAATTCCTTTTAAGGGAACTCTTTAAGGTTCTACATATGACCAGACAACACTTTCAGAAACAGTAGAACCTTCGATAAGAATGCTCTAACCATAAACAAAGCGAAGAACCCTTAAGGAACCCTATAAGTGTATCTACACCACTATCGATTACACGCCACGAGCAGTCAGACAGTAAAAGCGATGATGTCATCGGCCCGAGTCGCGTGTCGTCTGAACGCGTGACACACGCTGCAATTACACACTGGCTGGCGGCCATCTTGTTTCTCTCGTCCAGTCACTCGCTTCCTTTTTTTCATTCAGGTCTTTGTGAATCATCTGCTTTGATGACACTTAAGAAGAGTTGAGTGCATGTCAGCACATCTGGCCTGGAGTGTGTGAGTGTGTGTTTGGGCGAGGAACTGAGAAGGAACTGATACTTTTAAATGACATAAGGGTGGTTAAGGTGAACACACACACACACACACACACACACACACACACACTTTCAAAATAAGTCTGAGATGGATGTGGGCTTTCAGCATGTGTGGTGGTGAATGAAAGGCGTTAGAGTACCTGCATGGAGGAAGGAGAGTAAACACACTTCCTTCAGAAGCTGCGTGATGATCGTAAAGCTGTACATCGTGCAGCATGCAGGCGACAACATGTCACACACTTTCATCTAAGAACATTGCGTAACACGCATCTATGTGTTAGAACTCGGTGTGTGTGTGTGTGTCTTGTGTATCTGTGGGTGATTGGATCTTTCATGCTCTCGTGTGTGTGTGTGTGTGTGCATGTGTCCGTATGATCTCCAAATCTCTGTGATGGTGAGCCAGGGGTTGTCCTGAGTGGGACACACACATATGAACACACACTTAGAGGTGCTTATTGGGATTTTCCCCCAAAGCCCCCACAGCATTGTGTGTGTGTGTGTGTGTGTGTGTGTGTGTGTGTGTGTGTTGCATCACAGTGCTGGTGCTCTTGTTGTTTCAGGCAGGTGTTGAAGTGACTGATCTTTCACCTGCATGTCTTTGTGGCGCGAGTAAAAACTGCACAGGTGTTCCTACAGTGCACGTCAAAGACACACACACACACACACACACACACACTGTTCCTCTCCTTCCAAGACAATACAATCTCAATCTTCGAAAAACAACACAGTCAAAGATTTGGTATGATACAATTTATAGATATAATACAGTATTATGTTAAGGAGTGAGAGGCCACGCCTCCTTGACTGAGACTGACAGATACAGAGGCCACACCTCCTTCACTGAGACTGACAGATACAGAGGCCACACCTCCTTCACTGAGACTGACAGGCATAGAGGCCACGCCTCCTTCACTGAGACTGACAGGTATAGAGGCCACGCCTCCTTCACTGAGACTGACAGATACAGAAGCCATGCCTCCTTCACTGAGACTGACAGATACAGAGGCCACGCCTCCTTCACTGAGACTGACAGGTATAGAGGCGATGCCTCCTTCACTGAGACTGACAGGCATAGAGGCCATGCCTCTTTCACTGAGACTGACAGATACAGAAGCCACACCTCCTTCACTGAGACTGACAGGTATAGAGGCCACGCCTCCTTCAATGAGACTGACAGATACAGAAGCCACACCTCCTTCACTGAGACTGACAGGTATAGAGGCCACGCCTCCTTCAATGAGACTGACAGGAATAGAGGCCACACCTCCTTCACTGAGACTGACAGGTATAGAGGCCACGCCTCCTTCACTGAGACTGACAGGCATAGAGGCCACGCCTCCTTCACTGAGACTGACAGGCATAGAGGCCACGCCTCCTTCACTGGGACTGACAGGTATAGAGGCCACGCCTCCTTCACTGAGACTGACAGGTATATAGGCCACGCCTCCTTCACTGAGACTGACAGGTATAGAGGCCACGCCTCCTTCACTGAGACTGACAGGTATATAGGCCACGCCTCCTTCACTGAGACTGACAGGTATAGAGGCCACGCCTCCTTCACTGAGACTGACAGGTATATAGGCCACGCCTCCTTCACTGAGACTGACAGGTATAGAGGCCACGCCTCCTTCACTGAGACTGACAGGTATATAGGCCACGCCTCCTTCACTGAGACTGACAGGTATAGAGGCCACGCCTCCTTCACTGAGACTGACAGGTATAGAGGCCACGCCTCCTTCACTTCTTTTTTGTTTTTTGTCTCTCCTTTTTCTCTTCTCTTAAATCTTTCTCCTCATCTTTGTTTCTTCGCTCTATTCTTTTTTCTTCTTTCATTTTCTGTCACTCTGTATATCCCTTCTCTACTTGTCATTTCTATCCCTTTATCTCTTTCTCTTTTTCCTTGATCTTTTGCTCCGTTTCTGTATTGTTCTCGTTGTCTCCTTTTCATCTCGTTTCTTTCTGTCTCTCCTTTTATCCTCTAATCACTTCTCTTCTCTCGTCTCTTCGTTTATCTTGTTGTATATTCCACTGTCCCTCTCTTCATTGATTACTCTCACTTCTTTTTTATATATTCTCTTTCTATCCTTCTGATGGAGCCCTTTTGTCTTCTTTCTTCTCATCCGTTCCTTTCGTTTAATATCGGACCAGCTTCTTTTGTTTCTTCCTCCCTCCTTTTATTTCAAATTTCCTCTCTTCTCTTTTCTGCTCTAATCTCTTCTTTCCATCTTTTGTCTCGTTTACTTTTTGCCTCTTCTCTTCTCTTCCCTTCTCTTCCCTTCTCTCATTCTCTTCTCTTCTCTCATTCTCTTCTCTTCTCTCATTCTCTTCCCTTCTCTCATTCTCTTCCCTTCTCTCATTCTCTTCCCTTCTCTCATTCTCTTCCCTTCTCTCATTCTCTTCTCTTCTCTCATTCTCTTCTATTCTCTCATTCTTTTCTCTGTTTGTTTTTATCTTCTCATCTTCTCCTTTTGTCTAATATTTTTTCCTTTATCTGCTTCTTTTTTTCTCTCCTCTCTTTAGATTCTCTGTTGAACTGAGCACCGCCCAAAATCACTTCTGCTCTGTGCCGTTCCCTTGCAAGATGGGGAAGAGGGGTGCCAATACTTTGTGCAGCCTAACAGATGGGCTACAGTTAGTAAGTGTAAACCTACAGAGTGACCTGTGTGTAGCTGATAAACACACACACACACACACACACACACACACACACAGACACACACACACAAGTATAAGGCAAATGTAAGGTCATTAGAGATCACAGAGTCAGAGAGAGAGAGAGAGAGAGAGAGAGAGAGGGCAATAGAGAGAGAAAGAGAGTGTGTGTGAGAAAGAGAGAGAGCCAGAGAGCGAGAGAGAGAGAGAGAGAGAGAGCGAGAGAGAGAGAGAGAGAGAGAGAGAGCGAGCGAGAGAGAGAGAGAGAGAGAGCGAGAGAGAGAGCGAGTGGACGAGAGAGAGAGAGAGAGAGAGTGAGAGAGAGAGCGAGCGGACGAGAGAGAGAGAGAGCGAGAGAGAGAGAGCGAGAGAGAGAGCGAGAGAGAGAGCGAGCGAGAGAGAGAGAGAGTGTGAGAGAGAGAGCGAGAGAGAGAGCGAGAGAGTGTGTGAGAGAGAGAGAGAGAGAGAGAGCGAGAGAGTGTGAGAGAGAGAGAGAGAGAGAGAGAGAGAGTGAGAGAGAGAGCGAGCGGACGAGAGAGAGAGAGAGCGAGAGAGAGAGAGAGCGAGCGAGAGAGCGAGAGAGAGAGCGAGCGAGAGAGAGAGAGAGTGTGAGAGAGAGAGAGCGAGAGAGAGAGCGAGAGAGTGTGAGAGAGAGAGAGAGAGAGAGAGAGAGAGAGCGAGAGAGTGTGAGAGAGAGAGAGAGAGAGAGAGAGTGTGAGAGAGAGAGAGAGAGAGAGAGAGAGAGAGAGAGTGAGAGAGAGAGCGAGCGAGAGAGAGAGAGAGAGAGAGCGAGAGAGAGAGAGAGAGAGAGAGAGAGAGAGAGCGAGCGAGAGAGAGTGTGAGAGAGAGTGTGAGAGAGAGAGAGAGCGAGAGAGAGAGAGAGAGAGAGAGCGAGAGAGAGAGAGAGAGAGAGAGAGAGAGTGAGAGAGAGAGTGTGAGAGAGAGTGTGAGAGAGAGAGAGAGCGAGAGAGAAAGTGAGCGGACGAGTCCTGACAGGCCCACAGTGAGACAGAAACAGAATATTCAGCCTGAAGAAAATCTGTTTTTCATGATATATTATAAAGTTCTGTGCTCGCTGGGCCAAGATAAGATACAGTGCTTTTTACAACTCTATGCTCAATATTGGGCAAAAGTATGTGCACCCCGGACCATCACACCTACATGTGCTTGTTGAACATCCCATTCCAGCTGTTATAATGCGCTCCACTCTTCTGGGAAGGGGTTCCACTAGATTTTGGGGCGTGGCTGTGGGGATTCATGTTCGTTCAGCTACAAGAGCGTTAGTGAGGTTGAGGTCAGGTACTGATGTTGATGTAAGGAGACTCCAGTTCCAGTTTATCCTAAAGGTGACGAGTCAGTGGGGTTGAGGTCAGGTACTGATGTTGATGTAAGGAGACTCCAGTTCCAGTTTATCCTAAAGGTGACGAGTCAGTGGGGTTGAGGTCAGGTACTGATGTTGATGTAAGGAGACTCCAGTTCCAGTTTATCCTAAAGGTGACGAGTCAGTGGGGTTGAGGTCACGGCTCTGTTCAGGACACTCGAGTTCTTCTACCTTCTTCCAGCCTTCACACACCACGTCTTCATGGAGCTCGCTTTGTGCACAGGTGCGTCGTCGTGCAGGAACAGGTTCGGGTTCCTCTTAGTTCCGGTGAAGGGAAATTATAATCCTGTAGCGTACACAGACATTCTATACAACTGTGTACTTCCTGTTGCTCAGGGAAGAAGCACATATGGATGTGATGGTCGGGGGTGCACATACTTTTGGACACTAGCCAATCGCGTGCATCTGCGAGCTCATGCATGTGGAAGACAGCAGATCACGCTTCCTGGTCCCGCCCCCACAATTCCGTGCGCCAATCAGCTAGCATTCTACGACGGTTGCTATGGTTACATCGTGGTTACATGTTACCGCTCTGATCTCGCGTCCTAGAAATCGCCCGCAGTTAAAATACGACAGAGAAGCGTTGTGTAAAACGCGTCTACATCATTTAGGATTGTTGTCAAGGTTACGCTCGTCCATGGCGACAAAACGTAACAGTGTACACTTTTTTGAGCAGGTCTAGGAACAGTACTGTCAGCCATTTTATTAATACACACACAGACATAACACACACAGACTCAGACGTACACTTAAAGAGCGAAAGCACACACACACACACACACACACACACACACACACACACACACACACAGGGGCTGAGAGGAAATTCCCTGCCTGGGAAAACCAAGGATCATGAGTGTGAGTGTGTGTGTGTGTGTGTGTGTGTGTGTGTGTGTGTGTGTGTATGAGTGTATATGTGTGAGGGTCTTCTTCTGTTGTGTGAGTAACGTGTGTGTGTGTGTGTGTCTGGGATTTGACACGCACACACCCCCTTTTGCTCATCCAAAAACATTTCCTCGACAAAACAGTTTCCACGCTCTTTCATTGGCGGCGTCCCTTTCTGATGATGTCACTGCATTCCAAAAGCATTACGAGCCAGGTGGGGCAAAAAAATGTGTGTGTGTGTGTGTGATACAGAGAATGTGTCTTGAATGTTACATTTGCTCTGACAGGTACAAGTCGTGTCGAACCCAAGGCGTGATGTGTAAAAACAAACACGTCTGTCAGCGTGGAACATAAACAGCACGGCTAGCATCACCCAGCTAAATGCTAAGCCTCGGGCTGTGTGTGTGTGTGTACGTGTGTGTGTTGATATAGCTGCTGAGGATCAAACACAGGCCTAAAATCCTATCAAAGGAAGGTGCTTTCCACGCACGCACGCACACACACACACACACACACACACACGTGGTATATATATATATATTTTATCGGTGAATGAAGTACTGATCCATTAAACACTGTGAATAACGACATGGAATCATGTTCTTGTCGTTTTCCAGGATACTGTATACAGTCTTCCCACACCAGAGCGAAATGCAATCACACTGCTGAACGAAAATGTGACGTGTAACACACACACTCTATCACGTGTCGCTCGGGACCCGTCAAAAACGTGCCGCACTGAAAAGCAAAACGGTGTGGAGTCGGCAGGATTCCGCTTTCTAAAGGATTAAACGCTGACTTCACATCAGAAGTGAGGACCTGCATTTCACGCTCATCACTACCGCGCTGCAGCCGTGTTACACAGAAACGCAATCCCCGTCCAATCAGATTTGATCGTTTTTTACTGGCTCACTGGCTCTTCATTCTGACCGTAACTACAAATTCTTACACCTCATAGCAGGACCCAAGAGCTGTGTAATCAAAGTTTTTCCCAAAACATCACTGATTACAAATTCTGAATCTCATATGTTTATTAAACATCTCTGATTCGACAAAATTAACATATAATTAACTCCCAACGCCCCCCCCCCCCCAACCCTCTCCAAAACCCGCCCCCAAACCCCCCAAGGCAACATCCTTCCTTAATTGATTTCTTTCTTCACCAAGCAGGTGAGGTTATCTTTCATGCTTAGGACAACCTTCTGTCTTCTATTGATGTCTAATCTATAACACACACACTCTCACACACACACACCCACACACCGAGAGCTGAGAGAATACATGGTGTTTTTGCATCAATGAATCTAGTATGGGTCACTGAGCTTTTTCTTGGCCAAAGATCTGTATGGTCAGAACCGGGCAGCACACACACACACACACACACACACACACACACACACACACACACACAAACACACACATACACAGAGGATCTTTGTTCGCACAGGAGACTCTGCACTCTCAGATATCAAAGGCAAACGCGGTCAACGAGACAAGAAGTGCAACAAAGGAGTGACAGGATGCGAGAGAGAGAGAGAGAGAGAGAGAGAGAGAGAGAGAGAGAGAGAGGCAGACATGAGCCTCTCAACATTAGTAATAATAAATGCATAATATTATTGAATAAAACGTAAAAAGTGTAAGAAAATGTGATTGAAAGTTCACGTGTAGAAGTGGTGGAAGTAAAGGTGGTGCAGATGTAGTGGCATGGAGGTGAAAGTGGTGGACATAATGGAGGTGTAATGGCGTGGAAGTGAAGGTGGTTGAAGTGTTGAAGACGTAATAGTACTGGATGTGATGGTGGAGGTGATGGATATGTAATGGTGTGGAAGTGGAGGTGATGGATATGTAATGGTGTGGAAGTGGAGGTGATGGATATGTAATGGTGTGGAAGTGGAGGTGATGATGTAATGGTGTGGAAGTGGAGGTGATGGATATGTAATGGTGTGGAAGTGGAGGTGATGGATATGTAATGGTGTGGAAGTGGAGGTGATGGATATGTAATGGTGTGGAAGTGGAGGTGATGGATATGTAATGGTGTGGAAGTGGAGGTGATGATGTAATGGTGTGGAAGTGGAGGTGATGGATATGTAATGGTGTGGAAGTGGAGGTGATGGATATGTAATGGTGTGGAAGTGGAGGTGATGATGTAATGGTGTGGAAGTGGAGGTGATGGATATGTAATGGTGTGGAAGTGGAGGTGATGGATATGTAATGGTGTGGAAGTGGAGGTGATGGATATGTAATGGTGTGGAAGTGGAGGTGATGGATATGTAATGGTGTGGAAGTGGAGGTGATGGATATGTAATGGTGTGGAAGTGGAGGTGATGGATATGTAATGGTGTGGAAGTGGAGGTGATGGATATGCAATGGTGTGGAAGTGGAGATGATGGATATGTAATGGTGTGGAAGTGGAGGTGATGGATATGTAATGGTGTGGAAGTGGAGGTGATGGATATGCAATGGTGTGGAAGTGGAGGTGATGGATATGTAATGGTGTGGAAGTGGAGGTGATGGATATGTAATGGTGTGGAAGTGGAGGTGATGGATATGTAATGGTGTGGAAGTGGAGGTGATGATGTAATGGTGTGGAAGTGGAGGTGATGGATATGTAATGGTGTGGAAGTGGAGGTGATGGATATGTAATGGTGTGGAAGTGGAGATGATGGATATGTAATGGTGTGGAAGTGGAGGTGATGGATATGTAATGGTGTGGAAGTGGAGGTGATGATGTAATGGTGTGGAAGTGGAGGTGATGATGTAATGGTGTGGAAGTGGAGGTGATGGATATGTAATGGTGTGGAAGTGGAGGTGATGGATATGTAATGGTGTGGAAGTGGAGATGATGGATATGTAATGGTGTGGAAGTGGAGATGATGGATATGTAATGGTGTGGAAGTGGAGGTGATGGATATGTAATGGTGTGGAAGTGGAGGTGATGGATATGTAATGGTGTGGAAGTGGAGATGATGGATATGTAATGGTGTGGAAGTGGAGGTGATGGATATGTAATGGTGTGGAAGTGGAGGTGATGGATATGTAATGGTGTGGAAGTGGAGATGATGGATATGTAATGGTGTGGAAGTGGAGGTGATGGATATGTAATGGTGTGGAAGTGGAGGTGATGGATATGTAATGGTGTGGAAGTGGAGATGATGGATATGTAATGGTGTGGAAGTGGAGGTGATGGATATGTAATGGTGTGGAAGTGGAGGTGATGATGTAATGGTGTGGAAGTGGAGGTGATGGATATGTAATGGTGTGGAAGTGGAGATGATGGATATGTAATGGTGTGGAAGTGGAGGTGATGGATATGTAATGGTGTGGAAGTGGAGGTGATGGATATGTAATGGTGTGGAAGTGGAGGTGATGGATATGTAATGGTGTGGAAGTGGAGGTGATGGATATGTAATGGTGTGGAAGTGGAGGTGATGGATATGTAATGGTGTGGAAGTGGAGGTGATGATGTAATGGTGTGGAAGTGGAGGTGATGGATATGTAATGGTGTGGAAGTGGAGGTGATGGATATGTAATGGTGTGGAAGTGGAGGTGATGGATATGTAATGGTGTGGAAGTGGAGGTGATGGATATGTAATGGTGTGGAAGTGGAGGTGATGGATATGTAATGGTGTGGAAGTGGAGGTGAAGTAGAGCTGATGATGTCATCGTGAGGGTGTAGAACTGGAGGGTGATGTAGAGCTGATGAATTGTAATGGTGTGAAAGTGAAGCGGGGGATGATGGAGCGTTGATGATATAATGATGTGGAATTCAGTGCTGAATATAACAGGGTGGTGTAAGTCATGGTGATATGATGATGTAATATCAGGAAGAGTTGCAAGTGAGGATAATGGAGATGTAATGGAGTGGAAGTGGAGACTAAAGAGAGATTACTCACCATCACTCACTTTCAGTAACTGCTTTATCCTGGTCAGGGTGGTGGTGGAGGATCTGGAGCCTTTCCCGGGAACAGTGGGCGTACGACCGGGACGGGATGCCAGTTCATTGCAGGGCAATGTAGAAGAGATGACGGAAATGATTTGGGTTGGTGGAGGTGACAAGGTGGGGATGTAACCGTGTAAAAGTGAGGGTGATGGGGTGATGCATAACAAAGCGGAGATCAAAAGTAGCGACGGTGGAGAGGTGATTGAAATGTAACGTGGAAGTCTCATTACATCTAATATCATTTTGAAGAAATGGGGTTGACAATTGAGATACCAGACCCCAGTGAAGGAGGGACGGCCGTTGCCCCACCATAGATCTACCTTGAGAAAGGATTCCTCAAGAAAGGGAAGGTAAATAGATTATAAGATATTCTCCAATGGTGTTGTGGCGAGAGAATGAATCATACAGACAGGACGGGGGCGAGAGCGATAATGAAACAGGTATAAAGAGAAAGCTCGAGCGAGGGGGTGGGGTGTTGGAGGAGGAATAAGGGAATAAGGAGCGATTAAGGGAAATTCCTGGTGCCTTGAAGAACCAAGATCTTCAAACAAACCCCACATCATGCTCTTAAAGGTTCTCTCTGAAACCCATACACACGGAGGAAGTAGCTCGGGGTTATACTAATAACGGCCTTCTGTTTATGCGCCATATTCACCTCTTTTACTCAATATTTCTCCATCCGATATTCACCGACTCCTATTTGAAATCATTAAAGTTTAATTCCACTTGACAATCTGTTTATCGAGAGCTAGAGCCCCGGGGCGTCCAGGCACATCCGTCATGGTCCACACCCACACGCACAAACCAATAACCTCACACACAGCTGCCGAGTCAGCAGGACCCAGATATTGCCGAGTGTCCCTGAAGCATCTTTCCGCCTGTCAGTCATCCAGGAAAAAGATGCCTAAACGCATCCGTCTTCCTGACAGCTCTATGGGAGATGTGGCTGGAGAGATCAGGCTCAGTAACATGTATGGATTTATTGGTTCTAGAACACAGAGCGAATGCGGAATTCTGCGAGTTTGGACGTTTGTGCTGATGTGAACAACTGTACGAAAATTTCTCCATCAGCAAAAACGCTAGCATGAAGAACCAAATCAAATATCCAAGATCTACCCCTGGGAGTCTGGCATTAATTGATTATTAGCATGTTAATAACTTCACAACCAAAAAAAAAGGTTTCATACAGATACAGTTTTGTTCCCAAGTACACTGTACTGAGTTCTCCACGTAAATACAAAAACTGTATATTGGCATGGCAAAGCCACCGGTTTACATACAGCTGTTTAAAGAAACCTCAATATCTTAGAATGTAATGCTCAAGATTCCTCACTGTAGCACTTTTTTAAAGGGTACTTGGGTAGGTACAGTGTACATGCAGAACATTTCAGGTTTGAGACTTCTCTTATTTTTTTAATTTTTAAAAATTTCCCTCACTTTCGGGTTGAATATCTCCGGTGGGGGACCAGATACAAACCTGAAATTTTCACAGAAATAAGTCCTCTATAGTAGCATTCTGCTGTAAAAATTGTGAGTTTGAGATTGGAGGTAAACTCTGCAGGACAGTAGACCTCGAGGGCCAGATTTGAAGAACCAGCCTGATCTATCATGTTAGCACAGGTGTACAGTTATGTGTGAATAGATTTGATCCAAATATGGAATTACAGTGTTCAGCTGGGTGTTGTTGTTGCTTCTCCTGTAATAAAAACAATAATTGACTACAGCTCAGAAGTCACTGCTTTTATCACAGGAGAAACAACACTACGGCTCTGTTTATGACACTGTTCACTTTTAATACACCCAACTGAACACTGTAAAGATGGCTGTCGTAGTTAAACCAAGTAAAATTAAATTAAATAAATATAAACAAAAAAAGCTGGTGATTTTGCAATGCCAATACATAGAGGTAATGACTTAAAAAATGTAGGAAAATGTATGGAAAAAAACAGTTGTGAGGAATCTGCATTGGACCACTTGAGATGGCATGACCCTGTGCTCCTATTAATGCAAAATGTAGTACAAAGAAATTATTGATAGAATACTTCAAATACCTAAATCAATAAAAATTCATATATAAAATGTGTTCTGTATTTGCTGCTAAGAATCTTTTTTGGTAAGACTGAAAGCTAGAGACTCATAAATGCTAAGGAAAATATGTTTTATTAGGAGGAAACCAAAAGAAAAAGCTTTTTGCCTCAAACTTGTCAAAACGGGTAATGTTAACTTGAATCACTGTTTCTGTATCTAGTAACCCGAGAGTAAGATGTCATTTTACTGTTGCACGTTTGGGGAAAACTGCGATTCTAGTTTAGAAAACTAAAATTGTGACTGTAAGTGAATTTTGTTGTGATGGTTTATATTATTAGCGAGGCAAGTTTATATTAGCTAATATGGGACAGGATGTTTGATCTTTTTTCTTTTTTTTTTCCAGAACATGTTTTACAGCACTTGTCCAGAGTTGATGGTGACCCATGACTAGATGCCAAAATGGTCTCTTTCATTCAATCTCCTCTTTCCCTTTAGCCCTTCATCCGTCCAAAAAAAAAAATGGAGCAATGGGACCCCAGAGGGAACCCTGCGAATGAGTGAAAGGGAAAATGCAGGAACGAGGGAAGCCCAGATCGTGATGTACGCTGATACCTTCTTTTGTGAGGGTATCAGAGACAGAAGGGACAATGCCGGGTTTATCAACCCAACAAAAGGCCTCTTTAGCGGGGTTAGGGAGGCTGAGAAGCCCTGGCAGATGGAGACCAAGGGGCCCAGGTATCATGTAGGCATTAGGGAAGAAGCTTTTAGAGGTTTTTAGTGCGACGCTCACCTCCATCCGCTTGCCAAGGATGAGAAGAACAGATAAGAGAGGCAGGTAACTTCAGATGAGGCTAATGCAGCCACTACAGAGAGATCAGAACAACAGATTAGCACAAAATATGAACGAAAGAGACAGATGAGGGGTTGTGAGAAGTTTGTCTACCTATATTTATATACGTATATATATATATATATACACACCTATAGGATGATCAGTGTACATTGTATTATTTTGTTTTAATACCTTATTTTTTTCATTTAGTACTGCCCTTCAGAAGCTACATAAGATGTTTCCCAGACGACAAAATAACAATTTACACCGATCATCCTGTTCAGAAGTTTACACCCCCCTGGCTCTTAATGCACCGTGTTGCCTTCTTGAGCATCAGGGACTGTTTGCACCGTGTGTAATAGTCGTGTACGAGTCCCTCAGTTGTCCTCAGTGTGAAAAGATGGATCTGAACGTCATATAGCCGCTGCTGGAAAGAACTCAAATATGATAATATACTCAGAGGATGCCGGAAAAGTAAAGAACGTGCAGGACCTGGAGTAGTTTTCTGAAGAACAGGGGGCAGTTTAACTGCTCAGGACAAACAAGGGACTCACGAACGACTATCACAAAACATAAACACATAAAAAATGTCGTGGATCCTCCAGGTAACGACACACAGTATTAATAATTGCGCTTCTACAGGACAGGACTAAATAAACAACCACATGGGGTTTTTATGATCCGTCTTATGTTGTTAACAGTGTTAATATTTAGCAGACTCTGCAAGAGGGGTGCAAACTTTTGGGCACAACTGTATGAGGGAGATGTTATGTAGTGTAACTGCACAAATGCTTCTGCTAATGATTTACGTTCTTACACATGGAGTGTTTCTGACCTCAGACCCAGAATACATCATGAGTAATCCTTCTTCAGACACAACACTACGCACACACACACACACACACACACACACACACACACACACACACACACACACACTGCTGGAGGAGTTGTGGTGTATTTTGTCATGAGCGTTTTCTGTTACTGTGTGTGTGTGTTTGTGTGTGTGAGACGGTGGCCGATATCATCACATCAAAGACCGGGAGAAACACATCAACATCTGCAATGTGTGCTTTCAAAGAATCAAAACACAGCACGATGCCCACCTACCTAGCGACACAAGTCATCACATACACACACACACACACACACACACACACACACACACACACACACACAACAGTTCTTTCTTCATCCTTCACTATCTGTTTAAAAGCCCCACAGCTCTCACCGTGAGCCACTTTGATGGCAGACACAATCTACCGATGTAAATCACTGTCTCACACACACACACACACACACACACACACACACTCTTAGTCCACCCAGTGGATGTTTTAGTGGACAGAAGGCGAGATTCTGTCGTTGTATTTTACATTATAAATCACAAAACATATTTTATATATTTTTATTTTTTATATATTTTAATTTAGATCTATATTTATATCACCGCATGAGTTTGAAAAGTTGGGAAAAATCTCAAAACCACAGCAACAGGTAATACACATTAAAGCAATGTAGGCTAGAGAACATCGTAACTCGTCATTATTTTAGTCTATTCAGTAGCTAACTAATGGCACCTTGTGTGTGTGTGTGTGTGTGTGTGTGTGTGTGTGTGAGAGAGAGAGAGAGAGAGGTGTGAGTGTGTGTGTGTGAGAGAGAGAGATGTATTTTTTTTTTTTAGGTTTTCTACCAAATACAGTAATATGTACAGTAATAAATGGATGCACTTGAAAAGGTCCTGATAAACCCATAGAAGTACCCATTATACAGTAATACCTGTACGTGTGTGTTTAGACATACTGTGAGGACCATAAAGGAAAAAAATGTCCTCATAATAATAGGACAGTGTCACATGTCAGCAATAATGGTGGACCGAAAAAACGGCGGATCTGTTGTTATTAGTAAATGATCTGCTAGCGTGGATTGTTTTTGTTTGTAAATGAGTTGAAATGTAATATTTTCACTAGCAAATGTGTGTCACAAACTACATACGTAGGCTTAGTATCTTGCGAATTATCCTAAGCGAGCTAGCTTTCTCATTGAGTAAACAGCAGTGCAAAGTTGGGTTCAGAACAAGAGAAAATAGCTAGTTCCTCAGGATACGTTGACTAGCGAAAGATTCGTTAAAAGAACATGGATGCCAAAGCAGATGATACGCTCCTGCACCTTCTCGTCTCTTCCTCATTAGCGGAGTGTGTGAGTCCTTGTTAGGGTTTGAACCTCGTTTCCTGCACCTCCCGTTAGCATTGTGCGCTAAGGGCGAGACTGCCAAGTTCCTCTCGTCCATCATGGGTCCCCAAAGAGCTATTAGTGGGTGGAGCCCTCGATCATAAAGTCTGGGAAACTCTCTCTCTCTCTCTCTCTCTCTCTCACACACACACACACACATGCTCATGAACACACTCACATTGTCACACACACACAAATAAAAAAGAACATACATATGAACTAGGAATAAAGATTTTGTGTGTGTGTGTGTGTGTGTGTGTGTGTGTGAGGGAGTACTAGAGCTATTCTCAGGAAGTTCCCACGTGTGAGGTCAGGAAGTAGAGATTATTCAAACAGGAAGTGTTTGTCTGAATAAATTTTACAAGACTATAAGGTCTATGAGGTCATTAAAAGGACAGACATATTAGCTGTCGCTAATTCATTAGCTACGGTAGTTAATATACACTCTATAAAGCAATCGTTTTAAATATCCTCCGAGCTAATCAGCTATAGTTAGAATGGAGACTTTACTGTACATAAATGCTGAGCGCTTCACGTAAACGGTAAGCTAGCTAACGGCTAGATACAACGGATACGAAGCAGTAATTTGCTCTAATCAGTGCTTTAGCCAGCAGTTAGCATGGCAACAAGGCAAAATACCGAAGAGGCAGCACATGTTGAGTAATAATTCTACATTCTGTAAATGTCTCGTGTTTTCATTGCGTTCATAAAAAAAGATTACGCTTGAACTGTTGTGGGATCTTGTTAGCGGTCGATGCTAAGTGTGATTAGAATGTAATTTGACCCAAGCAAAGCATTTTTAAAGTAATTTTCCAACACGTCTGAGGTAAATGTTGACGTTCTGAATGGATTGTTCTCGTTATCGGTGTCACTGGGTTGCTCTGTTGTCCCTATAAAACCCGTTAACCTGCTGGAATGCAGTCTAGTCAACAGTAGGTTCAATCGCTAGCTAGTTCTGAGAGAGAGGGAGAGAGAGAGAGAGAGAGAGCGAGCGTGAGACAAGTCTTCTCTTAGTAATCGTGATAAATGTGTCTGACCCTGCCAATAAAAACATCCTGGAACAAACAGTGTGTGTGTGTGTGTGTGTTTTGAGGTCATACTTCTCTGCAGGTGCTCATTGTTCTGCCAATTAGAAAAAAATTGATAGCAAGAGAAACTGTACACCTGACCCTCAAACACACACACACACACACACACACACACACACACACACACACACACACACACACTACAGCGAACTGAGCTAACGACCTCTGCAGTGGGGTCAAAGGTGTGTATGTTTGTTGTTCTAGGTGTAGGTTTTAGCAGCACGCCACTTCACACTCATCAAACACACCCACACACACCCACACACACACACACACACACACACACACAGAAACATGACCTTAACACATATCCACACTTGAGGTGCTAATACTGAGAGGCCACGCCTCCTTCACTGAGACTGACAAGGATGTCTTGTTTTTGTTCTTTCAGTTTTGTTCTTTTTATTCTTTTTTCCTCTTCTTTTCTTTCTTTCTGCATCATGAACCTCAGTCTAAAACGGTGAGATCAGTGTAAAGTCTGACGCTCGTTCCTCATTCATCTAACAAACACTGCAGCGCCATCTGCTGGCCAACACGTGCAGATTCAGTGAATGATCTTTTCAGCTGCGTCAGTGGAAATACCTCACAAAATACTAATACAACGTGTGTGTGTGTGTGTGTGTGTGTGTGTGTGTGTGAGAGAGAGAGAGAGAATACTAACCTGGCTTCATGTTTTCACACCGCGGCTTACTTGTGTTTGAAATGTGGCCATCTGGAACAAAGGGTCAAAGATCACCGGATATGATTTACTCATTCATCTATTCGTTAGTGTGTGTTAGTGTGTATTAGTGTGTGTTAGAGTGTGTTAGTGTGTGTTAGTGTGTATTAGTGTGTGTTAGTGTGTGTTAGTGTGTATTAGTGTGTGTTAGAGTGTGTTAGAGTGTGTTAGTGTGTGTTAGTGTGTATTAGTGCGTCTTAGTGTGTGTTAGAGTGTGTTAGTGTGTGTTAGTGTGTATTAGTGTGTGTTAGTGTGTGTTAGTGTGTATTAGTGTGTGTTAGAGTGTGTTAGAGTGTGTTAGTGTGTGTTAGTGTGTATTAGTGCGTCTTAGTGTGTGTTAGAGTGTGTTAGTGTGTGTTAGTGTGTATTAGTGTGTGTTAGTGTGTGTTAGTGTGTATTAGTGTGTGTTAGAGTGTGTTAGAGTGTATTAGTGTGTGTTAGTGTGTGTTAGTGTGTGTTAGTGTGTGTTAGAGTGTGTTCGAGTGTGTTTCTTTTCCTGTGTGCAATAAATTCCTCCACTTTTCACCCGGAGAGAAATGAATCACGTTCCTCTGCTGGATAAAGAAATGAAGTCCAGGTTTCTCAGGACAAAGAAGGATAAAAAGGAGAAATAATAAAGTGACCCTGAGTGAGTGAATAAACACAGCGGGGAGGAGGGAGTGATACACTAACCCTCTAACACACACTAACACACTCTAACGCACTCTAACACACACTAACACACTCTAACGCACTCTAACACACACTAACACACTCTAATACACTCTAACACACACTAACGCACTCTAACGCACTCTAACACACACTAACACACACTAACACACTCTAACACACACTAACACACTTTAATACACTCTAACACACACTAACACACTCTAACACACACTAACACACTTTAATACACTCTAACACACACTAACACACTCTAACGCACTCTAACACACTCTAACACACACTAACACACTCTAATACACACTAACACACACTAATACACACTAACACACTAACACACTCTAACACACTCTAATACACACTAACACACTCTAACACACTCTAACACACACTAACACACTCTAACGCACTCTAACACACACTAACACACTCTAATACACTCTAACACACACTAACGCACTCTAACGCACTCTAACACACACTAACACACTCTAATACACTCTAACACACACTAACACACTCTAACGCACTCTAACACACACTAACACACTCTAATACACTCTAACACACACTAACACACTCTAACGCACTCTAACACACACTAACACACACTAACACACTCTAACACACACTAACACACTTTAATACACTCTAACACACACTAACACACTCTAACACACACTAACACACTTTAATACACTCTAACACACACTAACACACTCTAATACACACTAACACACACTAATACACACTAACACACTAACACACTCTAACACACTCTAATACACACTAACACACTCTAATACACTCTAACACACACTAACACACTCTAACACACACTAACACACTCTAACACACTCTAATACACACTAACACACTCTAATACACTCTAACACACACTAACACACTCTAACGCACTCTAATACACACTAACGCACTCTAACGCACTCTAATACACACTAACACACTTTAATACACTCTAACACACACTAACGCACTCTAACGCACTCTAACACACACTAACACACTCTAATACACTCTAACACACACTAACACACTCTAACGCACTCTAACGCACTCTAATACACACTAACACACTCTAATACACTCTAACACACATTAACGCACTCTAACGCACTCTAACGCACACTAACGCACTCTAACGCACTCTAATACACACTAACGCACTCTAACGCACTCTAACACACACTAACACACTTTAATACACTCTAACACACACTAACACACTCTAACACACACTAACACACACTAACACACTCTAACGCACTCTAACACACACTAACGCACTCTAACGCACTCTAACACACACTAACACACTCTAATACACTCTAACACACACTAACGCACTCTAACGCACTCTAACGCACACTAACGCACTCTAACGCACTCTAATACACACTAACACACTCTAATACACTCTAACACACACTAACACACTCTAACGCACTCTAATACACACTAACACACTCTAACGCACTCTAATACACACTAACACACTCTAATACACTCTAATACACACTAACACACTTTAATACACTCTAACACACTCTAACGCACTCTAATACACACTAACGCACTCTAACGCACTCTAATACACACTAACACACTTTAATACACTCTAACACACACTAACGCACTCTAACGCACTCTAACACACACTAACACACTCTAATACACTCTAACACACACTAACACACTCTAACGCACTCTAACGCACACTAACGCACTCTAACGCACTCTAATACACACTAACACACTCTAATACACTCTAACACACATTAACGCACTCTAACGCACTCTAACGCACACTAACGCACTCTAACGCACTCTAATACACACTAACGCACTCTAACGCACTCTAACACACACTAACACACTTTAATACACTCTAACACACACTAACACACTCTAACACACACTAACACACACTAACACACTCTAACGCACTCTAACACACACTAACGCACTCTAACGCACTCTAACACACACTAACACACTCTAATACACTCTAACACACACTAACGCACTCTAACGCACTCTAACGCACACTAACGCACTCTAACGCACTCTAATACACACTAACACACTCTAATACACTCTAACACACACTAACACACTCTAACGCACTCTAATACACACTAACACACTCTAACGCACTCTAATACACACTAACACACTCTAATACACTCTAACACACACTAACACACTTTAATACACTCTAACACACACTAACACACTCTAACACACTCTAATACACACTAACACACTAACGCACTCTAACACACACTAACACACTTTAATACACTCTAACACACACTAACACACTCTAACGCACTCTAACACACACTAACACACTTTAATACACTCTAACACACACTAACACACTCTAACGCACTCTAATACACACTAAACACTCTAATACACTCTAACACACACTAACACACTCTAACGCACTCTAATACACACTAACACACTTTAATACACTCTAACACACACTAACGCACTCTAATACACACTAACACACTTTAATACACTCTAACACACACTAACACACTCTAACGCACTCTAATACACACTAACACACTTTAATACACTCTAACACACACTAACACACTCTAACGCACACTAACACACACTAACACACTTTAATACACTCTAACACACACTAACACACTCTAACGCACTCTAACGCACTCTAACACACACTAACACACTTTAATACACTCTAACACACACTAACACACTCTAACGCACACTAACACACTTTAATACACTCTAACACACACTAACACACTCTAACGCACTCTAATACACACTAACACACTTTAATACACTCTAACACACACTAACACACTCTAACGCACACTAACACACTTTAATACACTCTAACACACACTAACACACTCTAACACACTCTAACACACACTAACACACTTTAATACACTCTAACACACACTAACACACTCTAACGCACTCTCATACACACTAACACACTTTAATACACTCTAACACACACTAACACACTCTAACGCACACTAACACACACTAACACACTTTAATACACTCTAACACACACTAACACTCTAACGCACTCTAACACACACTAACACACTTTAATACACTCTAACACACACTAACACACTCTAACGCACTCTAATACACACTAACACACTTTAATACACTCTAACACACACTAACACACTCTAACGCACTCTAATACACACTAACACACTTTAATACACTCTAACACACACTAACACACTCTAACGCACTCTAACGCACTCTAACACACTTTAATACACTCTAACACACACTAACACACTCTAACACACACTAACACACTTTAATACACTCTAACACACACTAACACACTCTAACACACTCTAACACACACTAACACACTTTAATACACTCTAACACACACTAACACACTCTAACGCACTCTAACACACACTAACACACTTTAATACACTCTAACACACACTAACACACTCTAACGCACTCTAACACACACTAACACACTTTAATACACACACTAACACACTCTAACGCACTCGAATACACACTAACACACTTTCTTTTCTTTCCTTTGTCCTTCTTTCCTGACTTTGTTTTTTTTCACTTCCTCCTGCTCCAGTGTACACACCTGTAACAGCTGGATGGATGAAGAGTTGAATGCAGTAGGACGTCCTACAGACGGATGAGTGGATAAACAGATAAACAGATGGAGGAGAGAGTGGAGGTTTAATGGATATAAATGTGTGACTTCCTGCTGGAGTTCTAATAAAATCAGTATAATAACAATCTCCTAAAAATAACACAAACTGCAGGAATGATGGAGGGAAAGTGTTTCAGCCGGACTGAGAGAGAGGAGACACGCTCATCTATCATAGCATTACACACACACGCACACACACACGCACACGCGCACACACACACACACAGCTCTGAAATGAAACTAAATCCAAACAAAATCTCCGCGTGTCATATAAAAGCACACCCTGCTAGCTTTCTTCACTTCTTTCTTCCCTCGTTCCTTCCTTCTAAACTTCTGTGAGAGAACATTTATTATTATTATTATTATTATTATTATTATTATTATTATTATTATTATTATTTTACAATTCTACACTTCTTCTGATGTATTAATCTGTGTGACAGACAGGGGGTGCTGTAGTGTTAAAAATATACTCTATTCTAAATTTACTGTACCATCTTCATCATCATCATCATCATCATCATCATCATCTCTCTCTGTGTGTTTCTATTTTCTCCTATGTGCTAATTAGTCATTTTGAGATTTTCAGTTTCATCTGTGTGTGTGTGTGTGTTGGCATGTATCACACATGTATCACACACACACACAGAGATAAAGAGAGAAGAAATGAGAGAGAGAAAGAGAGAGAGAGAACGAGCGAGAGAGAGCGAGAGAGAGAGAATGAGAGAGAGAGAGAGAGAGAGAGAGAGAGAGAGAAATGAAACAACAGGAGTTAGGAGAAAAAAGAGACCTGCAGAGAAGGAGACAGAGAGAGAGAGAGAGAGAGAGAGAGAGAGAGAGAGAGAGAGAGAGAGAAATGAAACAACAGGAGTTAGGAGAAAAAAGAGACCTGCAGAGAAGGAGAGGGGGGGGGGCAGGGGGGTGATATAAATGACAGAATGATTAAGATTGGCCACGGGATGAATCAGGAGGGTGTAGATGAGGGCTGAGCGGAGCGACAGAGCGTGTACGGGAGAAGAACGAGTGCAGAGACGAGTGAAACTCCAACCATCCAAACTTTCCCTCGTCCCTGCAGGAACACAGAAGCTCCACTGCGCCAGAACACGACACGACGGATTAAACGCTTATTATATTTACATTTACATCTCGTTACAGTTCAGAACCGCCTCCACTTCCTCTGACGCTACTTCCTGTCTTCTGCTGCATAAGTATTCACCCCCCACCCCACCCCCACCCACCCAACTGCTCCAAAGTGTTACGACCGGGACCTGACTGTTACGAAGCGCTGACACTGGAGACTCCTTCCATCAGTGTTAAATAAACACATTGACCTGTTACTATAGAAACAGTAATGTATTGATTGGAAGATTCTGACCAATCAGAAGGAAGCGGCGCTGTGGTCTAAATTAGAGTAAGCTTTCAGCTCGTGAAATAAGGAGGAATCCAACCGAGAGGATACGGAAGAGTTTCTGAACGCAGTCAGGAACGTGGAGAGAGGGACAGGAACACAGCTGGACAGGAAGTGGTTAATCTAATAACCAGGAAGTGCTTATGGAACGGATGCCTAGCCTGAATTAGCCACAGAAAGAGAGAGCGAGGACATGTAATTGAATGAGCAGAGAGAGAAAAGTGTGGTTTTTTTGCTCGGAGAAGGAACGCACACAGATCAGCAGATAATCTCATCACCCTGATCTAGTGCACTCGTAATATAATGTGAGCGAGACGCAACAATATGATGAACCACAACAAGCAGATGGAGGAGCAGTGGGGAAAAAAAAACACGAGAGGAAGGAAAAAAAACAGATTGCTTTTCCTCCTCCAGAGAAAAAAACACAGCTGTTATTTATCAAGAGGTTTCAGAGCGCTGATCTCAGATCAGTCTTGTACAAAAATATGGATTTTTCTAATTTTGTTTTCTAAGCCACAGAAATACAAAGAGAAATGAAAGGGGTTTGTATCGGAAACGTTATCTAAACGCTCGCAAACGTTACGTTAAAAAAACCTTTTCAGAACAACATTCCTACAAAGAACTTCCTGTTTATTTTCTCGTCTTTTCTTTCGATAAGATCTCATCGTAAGCTGAACTTGTTCCGCTAAAGGCAGAGCTGTAGAGCTAACATTAGCTAGCTAGTTTATTTCACAATAAAGACTATATAACACGTGCGACATGCGGCGCAGACATCCTTCACGCGTACAGTATTAATCGATCACTCCAAAATACGACAAAAAAGAGACGCCTTCAAACATAATTTGTATTCACTTCCTGATTTATATTTGACATTTTTAAACTGGGGTCGCTTAGTGCCGATGCCAGTAACCTCGCCACACACGTTTAAACTATAAATATAAATTTCAATAAAATTAAACTGTTTATAGTGGTGTAGAGTTAAGCGGTTAAGCGGGAGGAATGTAAATCAATGTGCGCGAGTTATTTTTATAGAATTGCCTTGAAAGGTGCCAATAATTATGACATATGCCTTGTCTTATTGATCTGACTGTCTGGTCCAGACTTACTTTTCACTCCGGAACTCTGAATAGCCTCCACACACACACACACACACACACACACACACACACACACACACACACACACACACACACACACACACACACACACACTCTTTGTGGCTAAAATGCCCTTGTGCTTGATAGAGATTGTGTAGATGGCGTAGGCGGGAATTGTAGCTATCAGTGTGTTATTACTCTCTAGTGACCATGAAGACCGACCCCCCCCCCCCCCTGCACCTCTAAATTGGATGGCCTTGCTCATTACTGACTTCCTGCACTACATACAGTGATGGCTCTATTCACAGAGCAGGTCACATATGAGAGAGAGAGAGAGAGAGAGAGAGAGAGAGAGAGAGTGAGAGAGAGAGAGTGAGTGAGAGAGAGCGAGAGAGCAAGAGTGAGAGAGAGTGTGAGAGAGAGAGAGCGAGAGAGCTAGAGTGAGAGAGAGAGAGTGAGAGAGAGAGAGTGAGAGAGAGAGAGTGAGTGAGAGAGAGGGAGAGCAAGAGTATGAGAGAGCGAGAGAGCAAGAGTGAGAGAGAGAGCGAGAGAGCTAGAGTGAGAGAGAGAGAGTGAGAGAGAGAGAGTGAGTGAGAGAGAGGGAGAGCAAGAGTATGAGAGAGAGAGAGAGAGAGAGAGAAATTTCTCTTTCTTTCTTTATGTTTGTTTTTTTAATCTTCCTTCCTTCCCTTTCCTTTCACTTTCCCTCAACCTCAGCTACTTCCCCCTGTACATAATTGGTCTCAAACAGAGATGTGTGTGGGACAGTCCAGCTCCAACATTACTGTCTTTCTTTCCACCTGCTTGTGATAATTTTCTAATGAATTTATTTCACTCTGTTTGGCAGAAAATAAACAAACAAGCAATCTAATTTAAACCACTGTGACCCTGACCAGGCAGGTACTAACCATAAATTAATGAACGCTGTAAATGTGTCACAGCGCCGCGTCTTAATGCTAATGCTAATGTTAATGCTAATGTTAATGATAATGTTAATGCTAATGCTAATGTTAATGCTAATGCTAATGCTAATGTTAATGTTAATGTTAATGTTAATGCTAATGTTAATGCTAATGTTAATGTTAATGCTAATGTTAATGCTAATGTTAATGGCAATGCTAATGTTAATGGTAATGATCTTGGTAATTGTTTGTCCCACAAGCTTCACCGGCCCGCTCTCGCCCACGTCCACATAAAGTGACACCTGTGTGACTTTTTTGTTGCAGGAGCCCGGACCTGATGTACACCTCTAACCCTCACCTTACATTTACACAGTCCATTCAAACTGTCCATCATCAATGTAAACACACACACACACACACACACACACACATCCATATTTCATCCATCTGTCAGCTGTACTTCCCTGCATGTTCTCATTACCACGGCAACACAACCGAGTTTATTTTTTTAGCACATTAAGCTTAAAAAGTCCATGAAAATCAATGAAAAACTAGATTTATATAAAATTCTCTCAGAAGAGTGTGCAACACAATAAAAATATAAAAACTGTAAATAAGTGCAGTGTGTTGCTTGTATTGCAGACACGGTAATAACGAAGATTTGTCTCTCACAGCTGAGTGACGCTCACCGAACTCTCGCTCTGCTGCAACACTCGCACAACTTTATCCCTCAACTCAACAATCCTGCAACAACCTGACGCAACCCTCCATCTTCAAACACTGCGGGTTCTGTTACATGAGTTCACCCACTCACTCTTCTCATACACGCTGTACCGAGTCGATCAGTACTTTATGGAAATTCAGCCGCATGGTTCACTCTGTCAAAATCGCTCTCCACTTGCACGCAGGATTTGTCTTTAGTGTCTCTGCCTATCAATCATTATCGCCCCCGGCAACGACCATGGGCTCTATTAGTCTTTCAAATGCACAGTAAATAAGTAGGATTATGAAAACACACAGATCTGCGATCACCGTCCCTCTTCCTGAACTTCAAATCTGAGAAATGTTCATCACTGGAAATGAAAGAAATAATGAATTGGATATTTTTTGTTTACAGCTTGAGGTTTGCATTGATTAGACCAAAACACCAAAACAGACACGTGATGATTTACCTTCTGTATGTATGTCTGATTCGTCTAGATGTATTCAACGTGTTGTTGATTCAGTTCAGTGTGTTGATTCAGCTCAGTATGTTGTTGAATCAGTTCAGTGTGTTGTTGATTCAGTTCAGTGTATTGTTGATTCAGTTCAGTGTGTTGTTGATTCAGTTCAGTGTGTTGTTGATTCGGTTCAGTATGTTGATTCAGTTCAATGTATTGTTGATTCGGTTCAGTGTGTTGTTGATTCAGTTCAGTGCGTTGATTCAGTTCAATGTATTGTTGATTCAGTTCAGTGTGTTGTTGATTCAGTTCAGTGTGTTGATTCAGTTCAGTGTGTTGTTGATTCAGTTCAGTGTTGTTGATTCAGTTCAATGTATTGATTAAGTTTAGTGTGTTGTTGATTCAGTTCAGTGTTGTTGATTCAGTTCAATGTATTGATTAAGTTTAGTGTGTTGTTTATTCAGTTCAGTGTGTTGTTCACTCAGTTCAGTGTGTTGTTGATTCAATTCAATGTATTGTTGATTCAGTCCAGTGTTGTTGATTCAGTTCAATGTGTTGATTCAGTTCAGTGTGTTGTTGATTCAGTTCAGTGTTGTTGATTCAGTTCAATGTATTAAGTTTAGTGTGTTGTTGATTCAGTTCAGTGTTGTTGATTCAGTTCAATGTATTGATTAAGTTTAGTGTGTTGTTTATTCAGTTCAGTGTGTTGTTCACTCAGTTCAGTGTGTTGTTGATTCAATTCAATGTGTTGTTAGTTCAGTTCAGTGTTTTGTTGATTCAATTCAATGTATTGTTGATTCAGTTCAGTGTGTTGATTCAGCTCAATGTGTTGTTGATTCAGTTCAGTGTGTTGGTTCAGTTCCGTGTATTGTTGATTCAGTTCAGTGTGTTGTTGATTCAGTTCAGTGTGTTGTAATGGTGTATTGTGTTGTTTCCGTCACACACTCTCTCCCTCTCCTCTGCTTTACACACTCACTGTTGTTGTTTGTGTCTTTAATGTGGTACAGACATTAAGATAATGTGAAAGGCCGTTATCGGTCGCTCGTTGTCGTTTTCACACATTCAGCGCTGAGAGAGGGGAGAGACGTGGGCTCATGATGAAACCTCATAACCCAGAGTGGTGCTGCTGCTCCATGTAATCCACACACACACACACACACACACACACACACACATTAAATATACATTAGTGGCAGGCGCTGGCTCAGAGTGGAGTGAGCACTTCGCTTCAGGATTTACACCACATCAAGGGTTTTTTCTTTTTGAATAAAACACTGCAGTTCTGGTTTTGTCCCATGAATAATGCATGAAGCAATCTTTAGCGCTAAAAAAGGCCAGCTCTGGAGTGTAGAGCGATCAGCAGAGCTAAAGAAAACGTGACTGCAGTTTTTAGGGAGTACTGCTGAATCCAGGAAGTGTTCGGAGCTCTGGATGCTTTGAAGCGTGTTTACAGACAGAACAGAAAACCTGGTCCTGACTTCCACTCTACGTCCACACCGACGGCAGGAAAACACAAAGGAAAGGAGAAAGAAACAGTGAGAAGGGTATAGAAGAAGAAAGTAAAGGAAAACCAGAGAAAGAAAGAAAGAAAGGTGTAGAGGAGGAATGAAGAAAGGCAGGAGAGAAAGAACAAGTGGAAGAATGTGGGAGTGAAAAAAGAAGAAAGAAAGAAAACTGATGTTGAGTAACAGATTTGACTTTACACCAGTGGTCCGTTACGACCCAAACACAACGGCGTTTAGACGTGTGTGTGTGTTTGTGTGTGTGTGTGCGTGTGGAGTGAATGTTTTGAACCCCCACGTTTTGTGCAGATGTGGTGTGAGAGCACACACAGCTGTCCGAGCCCGAGGGAGCCGGATCAGTGCGGGGAACCCCCTCTGGGTTCCGTCTCTAATCAAGAACACGGCAGGGACGAGGGGGCGAGAATCACCGCGAGTAACTGGGAGAGAGAAACTGGGAGACGGGAACATCACACACACGTAGAGAGAAGTGCTCTGCAGCTGAAGACTGCAGAATGATTTCCCCCATGGAGTATTTACACGCAATCTGTTTATTTATTTATTTAAAAAAGAGCCAGGCGTGTGTTTGTGTAAATTGGAACGAAAAGGTCTTACGTTCCTCCGGGCCGTTTGATAACGTTTCCTCTCGTGGGGCTGCACCCAAACGTCTGACACCTGTTTATATTTTCCCACTTATTCTACACACTACGGCGTTTTCACTCCATCCGTCTCACCCCGACTCTCTCTCTCTCTATCTCGCCCAGAACCAGAACCACCTCCAAGATCCGACCCGGCCTGGCCGGCTTCAAAGCGGCACGATCCACAGAAGCTGCTCTAGTGGCCGTGATTGAGAAGCTCCGAGCTGCTCGATCCGTCTTCGACACAGACGACCACGACCCTCTCTCTTGTCTCTCTCGTTCATCTTCGTCCTCATGGGTCTTGGAATTCATGACAGCGTGGAAATGTTTGGCTTCCTGCCTCCTGGAGGGACGGATACGGATACCGAACACCGTGTCACCCGTCAGGAACCGAGAAGGTCATTCCAAATGAAAAAAAGTGCTTATGTTGAATAAAATATCCGACTTAAGGGACAACCTGCTCAAATTCAACTTGTTAAACTTCTGCAGCTTCCACTTGCATTGATTTTTTTTTCATCCTTCCAGCGCCAGCGTTGGTGTTATGTAAGTGTGTGAGTGAGGGAAGCTCCTGCAGAACAAACATCAGTCCAGTCTTTTTTTCTTTCGCCTGCAGGTTTTTCTCTGAGAAGAATAACGATCTTCTACCCACAAACAGCTTGGGTTTTTTTTTTTTTTTTAGACAATACTGCATTGTAAGATAGAAAAAATGTATTTTCTGCATCAACCCTTATACAAAGATCAACGGTACACATTTTTAGAAATGATTGCTAGTAATTTAACTCTTTTTTTTTTGAGACAGGGTGAAGAAAGCCAGCGAGTCTTATTCTGAGTAAAAAAAGTCGGCAGTGTGAGTCGAAACAGGACTTGCCCGGAATAAAAATAAGCCTAATCAGTGTTTTGGTCAGCAACATGCTTTATTTTTAAAGCTGCTGGTGCTATCTGTTCTCAGTAAGATGCCTCGGCTAAAAAAAACAAAAAACAAAAACATGACATCAAGGGACATCAAGCCAATCAGATTGGTCACTGTATATTATATCACTATTACAAATTCCTAAAAAGACATAAAGTGAACTCAGCCAATCAGATTCTAAGATGGTCACGAGCACAGACGGATCCTTGGATCATCACGTTCAGCTTCTCAGCCAATCAGGTGCCAGGACAGTCATAAATTGTGGCGCTATCCATCCAATCAGGTTCTTATATGGTCATAAAGTGTGGAACTCAACCAATACGATTCTTAAATGGTCATAAACACAGCTGGACACTTTTAGCCAATCAGATCCTTGGATCTCTACGTTCAGTTACGCTTCTCAGCCAATCAGGTCACAGGACAGTCATAAGTTGTGGCGCTATTCATCCAGTCAGATTCTTAAATGGTCATAAACTTTGGGACTCAAGCCAACAGGATTCTGGGATGGTTGTAAACACAGGCGTTCAACCAGTCAGGTCTTTGGACACCCTTCTCTCAGCCAATCAGACACTTCGACAGTCATAAAGAGCGGCACTCAGCCGATCAGGTTCTCATACACTCACACTTCTCTCGGCCAAGCAAATTTCTACAGTCGGTACACCGTCTTTAACCAATCAGATCTCTCGTCCGTTCAGAACTTTGGATCACATCACACTTGGCCACAATTCTCAGCCAATCAGATCTTCAGATAGTTGTAAATTGGGCTCTCAACCAATCGGGTTATTTTCACACTTCTCAACCAATCAGACCTCGAGACAGTGATGCATTCTGGCACTTCTCAACCAATCAGAGCTCAGGACTGCCGTAAACTTTGGAACAAAGCAAAGCAGATCCTTGGGCCATCATATTCATTCATGCCGTCATAAACAGTTGCTTTATGTAAATCAGGAACTTGGGCCAGCCCAGTGAGCGGCACGTTTCAGCCAATCAGATGCTTCGATGGTTATAAACAGAGACAATCAACCAGATCTTCCACCATCACACTCAGTCACGCTTTTCAAGCTAATCAGATGCATGAAGATCGTGAAGACCTTTATATTTCCCTTTTATTTTATTACGTTTTATTTTAAAGCCAGTTATGTTCCTGGAATTGCTGTATTGTTACAAGGCCATGAACAGCGTGTGTTGACGTCTAACCCACTGCAAGTGATTTATAAATAAACGGCTTGCTTTCAGCGTCGCTGCTACGCATACATCAGCGCAGATATTTTCTTCATCATGAAACATTTAGCTGATGTACGAAGAGAACGCATGAGCAAAGATGAAAGATTAAAGACCCTGGCGTTGCCTGGTGACGAAGGGAAAGATAAATCGACTTCTGCGCTCTGCGCATGAAAAGAAATTCCCAACGATGTATCCATTTTCCCAAGCTGTGAGCGCGCAAGCGAGAAAACCAAAGCATTGTTTCCACCTGGGCGGTTTCTTTATCTCGGCGAACGGAAACACGGAGTAACGTCTGAAAAGTTTCGTCTGATGTTAATAAAAATCTGCACATTTTCATCAAACTCTTCGCCCGTGGATAATTTACTCGAATATATAAACACAGCACGTTGCATGTTTCTATCGAATAAAAGCGGCCCCGGTCACGCCTCATAACTTGTGCACTTTGCCTGGCCTCCAGTGATCAGAGACGATAAGAAAAGGTTACTGCAGAGTGTTACAGCGAGGGAAATAGAAATCATTATTATTATAATTAGGGACTTAGTGGTTCGCATGTTTGCCTCGCACCTCGGGGGTTGGGGATTAGAATCCCGCCTCCGTCCTAAGTGCGCGAAGCTTCGGGGGTTTCCTCCCCAGTTCCAAAGACATGCGCTGTAGGCTGACTGGCATTTCCAAATTGTCCGTAGTGTGTGAACGGGTGTGTGATTGTGCTCTGCAATGGGTTGGCACCCCATCCAGGGTGTCCCTTTCAGGGTGTCCCCATCTAGGGTGTCCCCTGTCCAGGGTGTCCCCATCTAGGGTGTCCTCTTTCAGGGTGTCCCCATGCAGGGTGTCCCCATCTAGGGTGTCCCCTTTCAGGGTGTCCCCATCTAGGGTGTCCCCTGTCCAGGGTGTCCCCATCTAGGGTGTCCCCTTTCAGGGTGTCCCCATCTAGGGTGTCCCTGTACAGGACGTCCCCATCTAGGGTGTCCCCTTTCAGGATGTCCCCATGCAGGGTGTCCCCATGTAGGGTGTCCCTGTCCAGGGTGTCCCCATCTAGGGTGTCCCCATTTAGGGTGTCCCTGTCCAGGATGTCCCCATATAGGGTGTCCCCTTTCAGGGTGTCCCCATGCAGGGTGTCCCCATCTAGGGTGTCCCTGTCCAGGACGTCCCCATCTAGGGTGTCCTCTTTCAGGGTGTCCCCATGCAGGGTGTCCCCTTTCAGGGTGTCCCCATCTAGGGTGTCCCTGTCCAGGATGTGCCCATCTAGGGTGTCCCCATCTAGGGTGTCCCTGTCCAGGATGTCCCCATATAGGGTGTCCCCTTTCAGGGTGTCCCCATGCAGGGTGTCCCCATCTAGGGTGTCCCCTTTCAGGGTGTCCCCGTCCAGGGTGTCCCCGTCCAGGTTGTCCCCTTTCAGGGTGTCCCCGTTCATGGTGTCTTCATGCAAGGTGTCCCTGTCCAGGGTGTCCCCGTCCAGGGTGTCCCCTTTCAGGGTGTCCCCGTCCATGGTGTCTTCATGCAGGGTGTCCCCATCCAGGGTGTCTCTGTCATTGTGTCCCGAGTTCCCT
>NC_071283.1:1131394-1133963 GCF_023375685.1 Ictalurus furcatus
TTAACGACGATGGAGTCAAGATAACGTCCTGTAGGTGCGAAGAAACCAAACCGTAATTAAACACAAACGACGCGATTAGCGCGGAAATCCCGCCCGCTCGTCCCACACATCCTCCTCCCGTACGCCGCTAATCGGAGGACCGGGAACGCCGTTAATGGCTAATGAAGAACGAAGCGCGGTAAATAAATCATTCTCTTGCCAGTGTGGGCGCTCGACATTAAACAGGAGGCTCGCAGCCCCGCTGTAAACACGCAGAATCGTATAAATCACGCGTCCGCGGCATTAATCACACTTCAGCGAGCGGTGAGTTTAGGAGTTTATTTCTTGGGTTTAATCACCATTTCAGATCTTCATCACAGAAACGTGTGAAATACAAGGGTTTTTAAAAAAATAATAATTGAATATTTCTGTCTTTCATTAGAGTACACAGTGAGAGCTGCTGGCTTCTGGCACCACACACACACACACACACACACACACTCACACACACACGCGCGCGCGCGTGTATTTAACGTTACTGTCGGCACATTTTATATTGCTATCTCATTAAATTGCAGGGAAATGAGATAAAGCGAGGTTTACACGCTGCGATCTGCGGGTCAGCGATTTCCTAACATCGTTACGCAGCTCCAATTAGCCATGATCAACTTTATACTGCGGTTAATATTTTACAATAAAAGTTATTAAAATACCACTTGGCGAGTTCGTCGGCGGTGTAACATGTCCACGTCGTTGATCATTCCCAACACGCGGCTCTCGGGTTCCTCACGGGTTCTTCGCGTGGTCAGAAGTTCTACACGAGATTTAACCTGACACCGTGAAACAAGGTTCGATCGAGAACAGGAAAGATTTCTGACTACGTTGGGGGGCAGTCGTGGCTCGTTCCCTCCTTCCATCTGTCCATCCATCCATCCATCCATCCATCCTTTCAAGGACCCAGCGGTCTATATATCTTACTGTCCATCCATCCATACCTCCCATCCTTCCTCTTTCTGTCCATCCATCTATCCCTCTATATATCTTACAGTCCATCCATCAATCCATACTTCCCATAATTCCTCTTTCTGTCCAGCCATCCATCCCGCTTTTTATCTATCCATCCTTCTCTCTTTATCTCTGTCCGACTATCCGTCATTCCCTCAATATCTCAGTCTGTCCATCCTTTAATGCAACCAGTCATTTATCTGTCCTATTGTACCATCCATCCACCCATCCATCCATCCATCCACCCATCCGTCCATCCATCCGTCCATCCATGCATCCGTCCGTCCGTCCATCCATCCGTCCGTCCATCCGTCCATCCATGCATCCGTCCGTCCGTCCATCCATCCGTCCGTCCGTCCATCCGTCCGTCCGTCCATCCGTCCATCCATCCGTCCGTCCATCCATCTGTCCGTCCGTCCATCCATCCGTCCGTCCATCCGTCCATCCATCCATCCGTCCGTCCATCCATCCGTCCATCCATCTGTCCGTCCATCCATCTGTCCATCCGAGCATGCAGCACTCTATCTGTCCTTCCGTCCATTCCTCTCTACATCCATCCAATTATATACAGGGTGATCTTTCCTAATTATGTTCACTTGCCAACATTCCACAGTGTTTGAGCTCGGAAATGGCGGAGTGTTCCGGAATCACCTCACTTTAAGGCGAATAACGCCGTGCTCCTCGACGGAGTGTCCGAAAGTGGCCAAAAATTGAATCGTCAGTGTTATTGCGTGGCTATCTTTTGGAGAAGCAATAACAGTATCATTAGGGACCCGAGCTCGGCTAAAAAACGGTTATTGCCCTACTGAGACGAGTGCTGCTGGGAGATTGGAGGGTGCTGCGAAAGGCGAAAGGAGGAGACTCTCTCACCTCCCTCTCTGTCGGTTGTATTTAAAGACGGCCTGTAAAGTGCTGAAGCTCTGATAATGGAAAGTGCCTCGAGGTGGCATTTTGACAAACAAGCGTTATTACAGAAATGGTTTTTATCATTTCATCAATGCGTTCCTTCCTCACAGCGGCCCGGCTCGAATCCGAGCGCTGCCATGACCCTAAGGCTAAACAAACCTCCTCCCGTCTTCCGTTCCCGCTCCAACTCCTCCGCCCCTCAGTTCCCATACTCCGTAACGTGTTTAAAACAAATAATTGGATTAATACGCTTTCCCGTTAATATATTGATAATTCCCCTTCAGGTAAATCACCGTGGAGATCCGATTAAAAACCACTCCTTCTGAAATCTGCAGTGCAACTATTTCCACCTGAAGAAGCAAAAACTGCTCTGCTTTAAAACCTGTTTATCCGCGTGCTTTAAAAAGATGCAAACGATCTGCAATCAAAATATGGTCATGTGACTTCACTAGCCTTTTCTACTTCAATAGCGTCGCTAGCATGAAGTACTTCAGCTTTCTATTCATCCTTAATGTTATGTAAATCATTTCATTTTAGTTTAAACCAGGAGCTAAGTGTGCTAGCAAGCTAGCCTGTCAAAAGTATTCGCCCCCCCCTTCTCTGATTCGTTTGTGTCGTCGTCGTTGTCGTTGTCGTTGTTGTTGTTCCCGTGCTCGGTCAGATTTAAGTGTAGTACACG
>NC_071283.1:1151736-1156736 GCF_023375685.1 Ictalurus furcatus
GCTTTGCTCCAGCGTTTAATCTTCACACGCTCTGCTCGTACTGAACATCCTTTCCACACGCTCAGTGCTCGCTGTCTTTCCTCTTCTACGCCTGGGCACTCTAACGATTTCGGTCTGACACGTTGAAAGACGACGCCAATTAGCATAATTCCATAGTTCCATGCGGATTTTTATAATCGATGCGTCGTTTACGTAACCGACAGACAGAAACGTGTTGTGGTGTGTAAGAATGCAGAGGTCTGGGTAGAGCGTAATACCACGGTGAACCTTGTGGGGGCAGCAGCACTCATACTACAAAACACCTCATTTTCACGTGTCCGGATTCTCAAAGCGGCAGATTAACTGTACCTAGCTAAGCTCCGACTTTTTAAAACGTAGCTCGCTAATCCTAATCCCGTGACCACGCCCTCAGCGACACCGTACCTGCTACGTCTTTACCTGCTTTTCGTTTGAATTAGCCAGCTACAGTAAATTTGAGCCAATATGTGGCATAAAACGTGAGTTTTTAAGTGACGCACCGACATAT
Source organism: Ictalurus furcatus (assembly GCF_023375685.1). Taxonomy (NCBI): domain Eukaryota; kingdom Metazoa; phylum Chordata; class Actinopteri; order Siluriformes; family Ictaluridae; genus Ictalurus; species Ictalurus furcatus. The sequence goes on from NC_071283.1 coordinate 1,152,263, forward strand.
TAACACGTGCTGGATCAAGTGCTATTTTACGAGCTGCCGAATAAGCGGCGAGGAACCCGAGGTCCGAGAAAGATCCGTTTAAAATCGCAAATCCACGAATCTCAAGCTTTGTGCTTTTATTTAAAAAAAAAATTAATAAAAAATGCCTATCGTACTTTATCATTGGAGTTGGTTAACGTGAGTAGATAAACACGTTGACGGAAGTTGAACACGTCTAACCCGAACGTTCCGTCGTTAAAGAGCGATTCATTTCTCAGGAAGTGAAACAGAGCGCTCGGAGTCGGGATGGAAGATCCCGGACGGTTTTAAACGCACCCCTAATTTAGTATCCGTTCCACGACTCCGTAGCCGCGGTCTCGTTTTCCGACGCCGGCCGTGAGCTCCGACGCCGCCCCCTTAACTGCGGGCGATAAGCGTCGCGGGCGTTCCGGCGGGAGTTTCGGTGAAAAGGAAACTCGTGGCAGGAGGAGGATTACGCTCGGGAAGCTTTTTATCCCCTTATTTATAGCGTATTAATTAAAAGACTCTGATTCAATTGTTTTATTGACCGGATCGCTGACACACAAACCTCTCTGGGACAAGGACAAAGAAATGAGAGCGGGAGTTATTGCATTTCTGAGTGTGTGTGTGTGTGTGTGTGTGTGTGTGTGTGTGTGTACGCTGTTAAACTTTGACACTGCTGACAAACACTTAAAGTGTTGTTCAATATTTACACGACTGTGTGCGCTGGCAGTTTTGCTGGAAATAAAAGTTTATTTTCTGTCCTGTTTTTATGAGAGGCGTCGTCGAAAAGTTCTCCAGAGCTGCAGGCTTCACGCTGCACCTCCACATAAACGCTACAGCACCGACGTGCACTAGCAACCGGTCTTCATACCTTCAGATCCATCTCTAGAGTTGCTGGAAACCCATTTGGAAGCTGGGAGTTCCTCACGGACCCCGCTGTTCCTCATATCCGTCTACCATTCCCTAGAGCTCCCTTCGCGAGATCTTCAGATCCCTATCCGACGTTCCTCGGATCCAACTCAAGGTCTTCAGATCCACCCTGAGATGTCGTCAGTTCCTTCGCGAGCGCTTCGGATCCGGCTAGAGTTCCTAAGATTTGTTCAGGTGTTCGTTCGGATTCATCCAGATGTTCCTTTGGTCCATCCAGCAATCTTCAGAGACAATCTTCAGAGACAGAACTCATCCCTGCGTTTATTCAAATCCATCTGCAGGCCCTCAGATCCATCCAAAGATCTCAAAGATCCATCCTGATATCCATTCCCAAATACAACGTGAGATCTTCAGAACCGTTCAGAGTTTCTCGGCGCTGTGTGTTTTCCAGTGTTTATTCAGATTCATCTGGAGCTCCTCAGATCTACTGTGAGATCTTCGGATCCAGCGCAAGTTCCTCAGATACCTTCTGTTATTTATTCGGATCCACCTGAAGGTCCTCATGGACACTGGGAGATCTTCAAGTCCAGTATGTCCAGCAACCTTTGGATCTATCTAGCGTTCCTCAGATCTATCCAGCGTTCCTCAGATCTATCCAGCGTTCCTCAGGTCTATCTAACGTTCCCCAGATCTATCCAGCGTTCCCCAGGTCTATCCAGCGTTCCTCAGGTCCGTTGATCAATCCAGAGTTTCCTCGCTCAGAGAATTTTAAATTCTGGATTTTTTGGGATATGTTTTATCTCCTAATGTCCTAATTCAATTGTTTTACAGCGCCCTTGCGTCAGGATTGTAAGCGCTCCAGATCGCGATCCGAACGTTCTCACACTAAATAAACGCCAAACAAACAAACAAACAAACAAACAAAGGCTTAACAAATATAAAGAGCAGGTTCTGTTTGTGCCGAAGCTGCGCTGCGTGTCCGACGGATTAGCGGAGGGAGACGTACGGAATAAATAACGAGGTTTGGAACTCACCACTTGGCCGTTCTGGGGGTTTTTGTGGGCGTACGGAGGACCTCGGATGTGATTCCACATCTGACCAGAGGTCATCGCAAACACCACACACTAGAGAAGAGGAAAAGAGAGAGAGAGAGAGAGAGAAAAACACATGAGACGTTTAAAAAAAGAAAAAAAAGTCCTCAAGTCGAGGATGCGGTTCCACATCGTTATCCGATATCTTTTACCTGGACACGTGAGTCACGTGGACCTTCCAAGCTTCACCAATACACTCCTTAAGCTCCGCTATATAAATATCTCAAATTCTTAAAGCAATGATTTGATAGAAAAGACGTGGCCTGAGGAGTACCTTCCCGTCGAAAAGGTACCGTTTAGTACCTTTTTTCTGCTTGAGTAATAGACTTTAGTACTGTCAGGTTCCTCAAACACCAAACGATTTGAAAAAGTACTCTCCTTCTTCCTGAGAGCGTAGGGTCCGGCGTCTGTAGTAGAACTAATAGTACCGGTACTCGCCTTTTTATTTTTTTGACAGTGTTAACGTTTTAACAAAAGTATGAAGTAACTGCGTCGTGACGCCGTAGTGAAGTAATCGACGATGGGGTTGGCGTGAAGAGGCGGAGCTACCGTTATCGCTGTGAAGCTGGTTGTTTTCCCGTAACGGCACGTGATTGGCTCGGTGGAAACGTCTTTTATCCCTGGAACACCGCGCCAATTTGGTGCAAATAAAAGTTTTTACTTCTAGCGTTGTCGAGGAAATGAGTTCGTCCCTGTTCGCGTCACGTTCCGGCAGTTTACGCTGCTACGCAACATTTATGGAAGGAGTCTCCAGTGTCAGCGCTTCGGAACGAGATGGATGGAACCTCCTGTTACAGGAAAAACACACGGTACTTTACTTAATCGCACCGCTCCATCGTCGATTCTATAACAGCACCACACACACGCACACGCACACACACACACACACACACACTGTTCTATTCCTTATCTACTCGCAAAACATTAACCTCGATCCAAATTAGAACAAATTCACGTAGGAGAAGTTTTCATAGAAAAGAGAAAGGAATCTGCTCGTGTCCTGAAACCTCGCCTGAGATAATCAGTTTGACGTAAACGCATTACTTTTTAATGAACAGCTTCTGGAAGTCGACTCAGACTCTTAGGCTCTACTGGAGACAGAGATGGTGATGGTGTGAGAAAGGAGAAAAGAAAGAGAGAGAGAGAGAGAGAGGGAGAGAGAGATCGATGTGATCCTCTCAGGCAGTAGAATCCATAGTCGAGCCTCGTCCTGTAATCAATACGCCGAATAACAAACTTCAGCCGGTGCGGCGCAGAAGGTCAAGCGCATACTTTTTTCCTCCCCGCTTTCCTGCAGAACAAACAAATAAATAAATAAAGAAACATCGATGGCGCACGGCTACAGCGTCGTTTGTTACAACATCGTTGGCTGCGTTAAGCTCAGCGCACGCTCCCGCACGAACCCCACACTCGTCGCGCGCCGCTTTTAAGGACATCGATCAACTTCCTCTAAGCAAAAACTCCCCGCTCGATTCCGACATCTTTAACAATTATTTAAAACGCGCGCGACGTCGGCCGGACCTTTCGTCTCTTCCAGGGTATTTCTGGCTGCTGTGAAATCTCTCAATACGGCCTCGCTGAAGTGGAACCGACCTTTCCGACCGACGCTATCTCGAATGAATACCCAGCCTGCTTCCGGAGTATAATCACAGGATCGTTAAACTCATCTCTGACATCTCTGAAACATCCCCGGTAAAAGACGAACGGGTAAAAAAGGTCTTTAAGACGTCAAAATAGCGACCAAATCCAAAAAAAACCCCAAGAGACCGCTGAGGGAACGAATGTTTAGGTGCTTTAAGTGTCCCACGGATGCTACGCAGTATGAATTGTAACTATAAATGGATAAAAATCATGCCGTCAAGTTCTTCAATAAATACAAAACTGGACGGCTGTGGCGTAAGACAAACAGAACACTTTACGACTTCGGTGCGGTCACGGCGACTCTGAACCGTCACGCCACGCCGCTGTCGATTAGTTTACTGTGACAGCTTGACACTGAGTTGTTTAGTCCGAGCGAGACTCGGGTCTGAGAACGGCGATAGAGGAGGAGCGCTGTTTACCAGAGCGGCCATGGCCCAGCCCGTCTTGTTGTAGATGAACTCCAGGTTGTTCCTGCGCAGGTAGAGAAGACCTCCAACCAGAGACACCAGCAGGGCCAGAGCGATCGTCCCCGAGTAGTTCGGCGGCCTGAACACACGGATCTGTGGGGAAACACGGTGAACGTAACGTCAGGAGCTGAAAACAACCTTTCCTTTCTTTCCACAGAGCCGAGCGTGTGTACGGCGTAGCGACGCGCCGGCTTGTATCTTCAACTCTTTCTGTACTTTTAGGAAAAGTTTTAAAACTCAGTTGGAGTTGATGATTAGTGTTGATTTTTAACCATTCGTACTAGTCTGTTTCTTCAAATTTGTGCTCTCTAAGCTCTGAAATCTTTTCCATTTTCTTGATTTTTTATTATTTTTTTAAATCGACGAAACATCACTAACCGCGTCAGGATAAATCGTTATCTT
>NC_071283.1:1161736-1164236 GCF_023375685.1 Ictalurus furcatus
TAACATCCTGGCCTCGTGTCACTGTAATAAACACACACACACACTCACACACCTCCACACACTAACATCCTGGCTTACTTTAACACTCACACACTCCAACACTAGCATACTAACACCATCTACTGTATACTGGAGTAATAGTGTTATTACCGTGTGTGTGTGTGTGTGTGTGTGTGTGTGTGTGTGTGTACCTGCAGACGGAGCACTGCCTCTGAGGCTGCAGTGCCGTGAACATGACGATGACGGAGTAGTTCCTCGGCGGCGCTTTAACGAATCGCCGAAACTTTTCTCCGTTCATCCTGATCACCGAGCGACGAGCGCTCCACTCCATCATCTGCTCCACCTTCTCCACCAGCATGTTCTACACACACACACACACACACACACACACACACACAGAGGGAAGGATGACAGCCACTCCTTCAGCTTAAGTAGAGCTTTATAAAGCATCATTAGAGTTTCATTAGCGTGCAGCTACGTAGCAGTGTTAGTGAAACAGAGAGATGAGGTCACGTTACTTATAGGAGAAAAGTAGCAAGTGTTATAGCACCAATTTAAATAATAATAATAATAATAATAATAATAATAATAATAATAATAAGGATTTCTGTTATAGCTAAAAAGAGCTAGTTAGCATTTCAAACGTGCGTTGCCTTTAGCGAGCCGGAGAACTCGATCAGAAACGGCAGGAGGTGAACAGTGAAATCCATCGACCCCGAGGCCGGGACTCTCCATCTGTCCTCTTCTGTATCATCGACACCCTCATGTCCTTCTCCATACGGCAACATTCCAAAACATTTCACGCAAATTCACGGCTCAGATGGTGCCAGCGCTCAGCTTGGCACTGGCGACGAAGGAAAAACACTGACAAACACTGTCCTACAGGAAAAACAAGCGGCCGCAGCCTGCCAGTGTTCTGTTTACACACGGTTTGTCCTCCAAGTCTGTGGTTCTGTAAACATCACGCATCATTTCGTTCACTGCTAAAGGACAGGATTAGCCAAAAATTTAAATGTACACAATGTTACGCTTGCTGAGCGATCAACCCACATTATTTACTGCGTTAAGCAGAGAATAAACCACTGTGTGTGGTGCTGTCATAGGAAAATAATCAATGACAGGGTGGCGTGAAGGAGCAAAGTTCACGGGACACACAGCTCGTCATGTTACAGAGAAACCACAAAGAAGCGTAAACTCAAACTTCCAACACACACTTTGGTGTAGTAGTGAACAGATTCAGAGTCGACTTCAGAACTGACTCCTGGAATGATTCTTTTATAGTTAAAACGCCACACCCAATTGCCGAGTCTATTTCAAATCATTCCATGAGTCGACTCCACAACTGACTCTCAATCTGTTCACTACAACCTTATCCGAGTATACACTGAATCATTCCATGAATCAACTCTGAAATTGACTCTGAATCTGTTCACTACAACTTATCTATGAGTGTACACTGAATCATTCCATGAATCGACTCTGAATCTGTTCACTACCACTTATCTGAGTGTACATTGAATCATTCCATGAATCAACTCTGAAATTGACTCTGAATCTGCTCACTAAAACTTATCTAAGAGTGTACATAGAATCATTCCATGAATCGACTCTGAATATGTTCACTACAACTTATCTGAGTGTACATTGAATCATTCCATGAATCAACTCTAAAACTGACTCTGAATCTGTTCACTACAACTTATCTGAGTGTACATTGAATCATTCCATGAATCAACTCTGAAATTGACTCTGAATCTGTTCACTAAAACTTATCTATGAGTGTACACTGAATCATTCCATGAATCGACTCTGAATCTGTTCACTACAACTTATCTATGAGTGTACATAGAATCATTCCATGAGTCGAATCTGAAATTGACTCTGACTCTGTTCATTACATCTTATCTATGAGAAGAAAAAATAAAAGAAGGAAAAGAATGAAGAACTAAATTATTTAAACAACGAGACATGAAAACTGTTTTATTTAATGTGTTGGGTTCCATAAGGAGCAAAGATATAACACACACACACACACACACACACACACACACACACACACACAAACACACACAAACACACAAACACACACTTCACTGGTTTCTGACTTTTTACAATTAATGACTAATTTAGCATCGAGTTTCACTTGAAGGTTTTTGCAGGAATTAAACTGTGGAATTAAATTTTGATTCTTTTTCTATTATTTTACTCCTATTACACTGAGATTGCATTTCAAAGTGTGTGTGTGTGTGTGTGTGAGAGAGAGAGAGAGAGAGAGCGAGAGAGAAAGCAATCTCATAGTCTATTAGCTATTCTCGCTTTAGTCCTCGGTCTGAAACTTCTAATTTATTCATTAGAGTTATTAGAACAGGGTTCATATTTAACACACATCAGAAACACACTTTTATTCACAGCTGTATAAAAAGCGGCTGCTGAGGGAGCGACTGCTTATAGCTGCGGTAACGCAACCGAGAACTCGTTTCACTCACGCTCCACGTTAAAT
>NC_071283.1:1169236-1171736 GCF_023375685.1 Ictalurus furcatus
CTTGGATGTGGCGGCCATTTTGGAAGATGCTCCGGTTTGCGCAGCGTCTGAGCAACACGAGTGGCTCGAGCGGCGACCAATCAGAAACGAGCCTTCTGCTGTTGCTTCATGGGAAACGTAGTTTTGCTTGAATCGCTGCTAATAACGCCGCTATGCTAGTTAAAACATCGGGTATTTTATGCTATAACATCGTTTGATATCCAGTTATTACCCTTTTGTGTTGATAGATGTGAGGAATCATGTTATAAAAAGCTACATTTTAGGCAATCACGACAAATACTCCATCTAGAAAAGGCCAATAAAATTAGCCAAACATATAGTATAGTGATAATATCTAGCATTTTGACTAGCATTCCTACAGGGTAAGAAATGAATACAACGACACTTTCTGGAGACGTTTTATCGAAAATCATTGGTGCAACGAACAATTTTTACTTTTACAAACGTTCCAGAATGTTCCAAGGACTAAACTCGCCTCAGTTCATATAGTTGAGCATCTTCACAATGCCTGTTTGTTTCTTCTTCTTCTTCTTCTTTTTTTTTTTACTACAAAAGAACACTTTTGTTACGTTTTTGACGTTACACTTATATATATATATATAATAATCTAGATTAATTTATTCATAACATTTATGTTTCTTAACCATATTTAAAATGGGTTTAATTAGCTATAAAGAGCGTATGAGCTGTTTCTCAGCTGCATGGTTTCTCCGTATCACCGGGGGGCGACTCGGAGACTGGGAGAAAACGCCTCAGCTGGGAAAAGAAACTGCAAAAACGGATTGTTGAGATGGAAAATGATGATAATCACAGCCTGAATAAAAGATGTACCGTACGCCGTGCTGAGAGCTCGGACCTATTAGCGTGTTTTATAGCCTAAGCGTTAGCCATAAGAGCTCGTTAACCTGCTACGAGCGTTATTTTTCTTCCTGGCTGTTCCAAGGATTACATTTGATACGTCAAAAGAAGATAATAATAATAATAATAAGGTGTGCTAGACTGTGTGTGTGTGTGTGTGTGTGTGTGTGTGTGTGTGTGTGTGTGTTAGTCAATTGGAAGTGGTGTGAGAGTGTTTAAAGATAAGCACCACAAGTTATTAACTTGTCTGAATGTTAAATGTAAGAACTGCCACAGTCTGTTTGCTTGGTCTGATTGTCTGTGTGTGTGTGTGTGTGTGTGTGTGTGTGTGTGATCAGACAATGAGATGCATGACTGTATTAAAGTCAATGAGTCGTGAAGAGCAATACATGTGCGTCACGGCAGTTAGAGCACAATTTAGCGCGAGGACGGCTTTGCATCAACGAAACGCAACGCTGTCGACCTGAGAAACGCCGAACAGAAGATAATACAACTCCGTAATCAGCGTTGTCTTAGCAAAACCCGGCGTACGACGCTCTCATCTTAACGATTTTACTGAATCACAGGCATTGAGGCAGCAGGTCAACCAGGATGAAGCACACTTATCCAGCTACTTCGCTAATAAACTTCTCTACCTGTTTTAACCTGATGCTAGCTAGCTAGCGAAATCTTCTCGCTAGACAAACATTACTTAGTCATATTTCTGGTTATCCAAAAATCTAGGTAGTTCCAAGTTCTAAAAGCCAACATTTAATTTCTAGCAGAGACGAAGTTCTAGTTAGCTACATAAAAAAAAAAAAAACAACAATTTAGTAATTAAAAAAAAAAAAATTAACCAAATTTCTTGTTGACTAAATTTCTAGCAAATCATAATTGTAGCTAGACAGATACACAGTTCCCCATAGCTCTAAAAGCAAATACTGTAGGTAGTCATTTTCTTTTATACAAATTTTACATTTCTAAATGTTCTAAATTGTTAAATTTCTACCTCGTCATATTTCTAGTTAAACAAACTTCTAATTAACTTTGGATTCATTTCTTAAAGCCAATATACTCTAGTTAGTTTTTACATTAATATATATATATATATATATATATATATATATATATATATATATATATGTATATATATATATATATATATATATATATATATATATATATAAAACCAAATTTCTAGTTCTCTACATTTCTAGTTAATCATGCTTCTGATTACCCAAATCATATTTTGTATTTTTATTTAAACAGATTTTTAGTGAGTCAAATTTCTCGATAGCCCTTGGTCTTAAAGCCAACATCACGTGTAGAAACTTGTATTCAGAGCAATTCCTAGTGAGTTACATTTCTAGCTAATCATATTTCTAAAAGCTAACACTGTAGTTTGTATTGTTTTTTTATTTAGGCAAATTTGTATGTAGCTACATTTCTAGCTGATCGTAATCGTTATAATAGTTAACCAACTCTGTAGTTCATTTGTAGTTACGTTTCTAAAAGCCGAATCTGTAGCTATTTTATGTAACCAAATGTACAGTGAGTCACATTTCTAGTTAAATCTACTGGAATGAATTTTACAACGTTGTACACCTCACCAGAGATCCTCTGAGACGGTGCGCGTGTGAAGTTTGTTACCAATGTTAACGAT
>NC_071283.1:1179236-1181736 GCF_023375685.1 Ictalurus furcatus
TTTGGATTGACATTTCCACTCAGTGTGGAAATCCAAACATGGTGTAATGAAGCTGATTATTTTCCCATGACAGCACGTCCCGAGGTGATACTTTTTATCTCTTTATAGTTACATTTAGCCTTACATTCAGTTTTACTTCTGTGTGGCAACAATATGTTTTCTTATACACTTACAGTAATCAACCCCTTCTGACCAATCAGAATCGAGATAAACGATAAACGATGGACGCGACCGGACTCCATGGACACGCGCTTTTTACCGGATTTTCCGGAATGTGCAAGCCAGCTTTCTGATGCGAACGTGCGTGCTCAGAGGGCTCCGCTCCACCAGTTCTCACAGACGTCCTTTTTTTTGTCTTTTGTGCTCCTTTGATGTGCCGTTTGATCTCCTCGGCAAGAGATTCTGAGATTCTCTGTCTGACATCGTTCCAAATTTCTATTACTCTTCAGAGAAAGGGAACAGGAATGCACATTGTGTCTTTTGCGACAGAGTCAAGGTCGGCTTTGTGTAGAGAAATAACGCTTTTGTCGGAGAGATACAGTATGAGAACATGCGAAGCTCTGGAGAAACGAACTAGGAATTAGGAGGGTTTTTCATGGCACTGCAGAGAACTTAAAAGTTTCCCGTGACCTTCAGGAAGGATGGAGAATACCGGAAAGGGTGTGACTCGTTTTATGGAATGAAGGAGTACGAGTATAAAGGGTTCTTCAAGGGTTTATTACATAATAAAGCCTTTTTTTGCTTTCCACTTGGGATATAAGGTTCTGTAGAGAACATTTAAGGGTTTCCACCAGAGAGAACATCTAAGAAATGTACATAGAATGTTTAAGGGTTCTTTCAGAGGAACAACCAAAGTAATGACTTACACTGAAGATGCCTAGAAAGGGACAATACCACAAAAAGCAGGAGGTTCTTTTAAGGAAATGACGGATACATGGAGATCCAAGTGGAAGATGCCTTCAAACAGAGAATACAGGAACCGAAGAGCACACAGTGCAGGGGTGTCCAATCTTCTCAGCGAAGGGCCGGTGTGGGTGAAGGTCTTCATTCCAACCGAGCAGGAGCCACACCTGATTCCACCTGTTGAATCAGTAGAGCTTGGCTTTCAATAGACTCAGGTGTGGCTTCTGCTTGGTTGGAAGGGTTCTTCAAGGGTTCCTTGTTGAATTAGTTTTCAAAAAGTGTTCTATTTAGAACTTATAGGAGCACAATCTGGGGGGGGGTTTGGGATTCTACATATAAAGTCTAAGGGTTTTTTTTTCTCAGAGGGACAACAACAGAACCCATAAGGGTTCTAACTTTCCAAAGAGTGTAGTAACAAAAGTGCTTTCGTACATGGAGATACAAGTGGACTTTCTTTTCCTCCTGAAAGATGCCTTGATTGGGAGAATACAGGAAAAGTGTAAGATTCTTTTATAGAACAAAAGAGCAGAGGTTCTCCAAGAGTTCTTTAAGGCTTCATTGGTGAATTAAGGGTTCTTTGCTTCCAAAACAGTTTCCTCACTGGGACAACCAAAGAATGCAAAAGGTTCTGCATTTCCAAAAAGTATACAAGATATACACTAAAGATGCCGAGGTAGGGACAGTAGCATAATGGTGTGGGCTCTTTAATAGAACCGAGGAGTTCAAGGAGATCCAATGGAACCTTTGGCTTGCCTTGGAACCAGTGGAACTGGCTTCCTAATGGAACCAGTGGGCAGTCTGAGCTACTGTTTCCATGCTGTTTTTAACACTCTCTATCATCTACCCATAGTGGTGGACATGATTTCAGATGCTACCCACAATTAGCATATGCTAATTACCATAAGGTTGTGAGTTCAAATCCCAACACTGGACCTCATTTATCTGTCTGTTACCAAAGTTATATGTCAATGTTTTCACCGAACCGAACTAAAAATTCCCACAAAAGGTCTCAGTTTCCTTCGCGCCCATGTGCGTATGCGCCGATCAGCCACAAATGACTTTTCTAAATGATGAAACGGAAGAAATAAAGACACTTTGGACGTTATTTTGTTCAACAAAAAAAAAAAGGAAATATAACTGCAAGCTGCGATTAAGGGGGCCAAGCACTATCTGGCCACACCCCTTAGCAGTGGAGGAAGACCAGAAGCCTTTGGAATTTTCAGCACTTCACGAAAAGACATCCTAAATTTGACGGCAGTACATTAAGCTGAGATATGACATCACTTCCTGTTTTCAGTAGCCTTCCCATGGTGCAAATGAACTCTCTCTCCCTCTCCCTCTCTCCTTCGGTAACGTGAATGAAACGAATTTGTAGAGTGTTTTAAGCAAATGAACTGCAATCTCAGGGAGCAGAAATGTTTCGAAGCTTATTTTGAAGTTTGTCCATGTTTTCCTTCAAAGCCTCAAGCATCAAGCAAACTCAATTAATTATATACACAGCTAGCTAATGTTAGCGAAAAGATGCTAAATGTTTCAGATATTCTTCCAGAATGTTGTGAAATGATGAATGGTAAATACCAAATAACAACAATAACAA
>NC_071283.1:1186736-1194236 GCF_023375685.1 Ictalurus furcatus
AGGGAACAGGGCGGGGGACACCCTGGACGGGGTGCCAACCCCAATCGCAGGGCACAATCGCACACACATTCACAGTTTAGAGATGCTAATCAGCCTACTGCACATGTCTTTGGACTGGGGAGGAAACTGGAGTACCCGGAGGAAACCGGGTCGAATACGCAAACTCCACGTGCGCCGGAGGGATTCGAACCCTCAACCCTGGACGTACAAGGCAAGCGTCCTACCCACTAAGCCACTAACTTTATACTTTATTCTGCGACGCAGTCATGAAGATGGCTAGTTAGCTGGCTAATTAAAGTGTGAAAGAAATTCTGTGTGTAAATCCCCAAGGACTCAGCTACACTGTTTAGGTCCAGTGTGTTCCTGTTAACTTCTCTGGTGTGTGACAAAGTGGATAATTACTTCCACATCTTGAAGGGAATGCAACAAGGTTCAAACACTGGAGGATTGCAGGTTCAGACTGCACAATGTTTTGAGATACAGGAAGGGCAGGCCCCGCCCCCTCCCGCCCCCTCCCGCCCCCTCCCGCCCCCTCCCGCTCCCCTGGAAGCATGTTTACGGTCTGTGATCGACGGCTTGTGTCTAGATGGCGGCGAAGGAATGTTTTAGCATTTATAGGGTGCATCGTCGTCATTGGCGTCCTCCGTGTTTAGAATGGACAGAGACGTCCACAGGGACATATCTTAAATATGATTGGTCAAAACCCGTTACGTTCGTCCCAAAACTCTAAGTCAGACATATTTATGGATGAACGAATGCACTCGGAGGAATCAAGGCATGACGACTGAAGCGATAGCAGAGTACTAGATCGAGGACACACAGATGTTTCCTGTACGGAGTGTCTAATCTAAGCCTATCGGATCATGCCCCCACCTTTCCCAAAACGTTCATGCTTCGCAGAGACGCTTCAGCGAGCACGTCTCATTTGTCCTCGATTCCTCACCTCAGTTCTCAGCTTCAGTGAGAAAAGGATGCGAGGAAAAGATCCGAGAAGAAAATTATTTGCAAAATAGTGATGAAACGCCATTTCCTATTTGCTGGATGATCCTTAAAGTCTCAGATCAATGAAAAGCACTTCACAGTGGGTTACACACACACACACACACACACACACACACACACACACACACATCCCCTTGTTCTGGGATCAGTCAATGCTGTAAGTACAAAACTGCATTGGGGAAAAAGTCACTTTTTTATCGGATAAATATTACAGTTAAAAACCCTCTTAAATCTCCGACCACTTTCCCTTTCAGTCGTTCTCTCTCTCTCTCTCCATCTCGTCGCTCTTTTACCCGCCGTTTTCTCACCCCACCGACTCCCACCTGCTGAGCGCCACGAGAGAGGTGTGTTAGGAGGAAAAGAACGAACGAGGGAAGCGAGGAAGGGATTTCTCACTCCTGTGTGTCAGTGGCAGGAAGACAAGTGGATTTTTTTTTTTTTTCAAGATAACTCTTTCAAGTCACTCTTTCTCTCTGTGTCTCTTTACCGCTTTGATTTTCTCGCTCTGTCTCTGCACGCCTCATCGATTCCGTTTGTTGATGCATTTTCTTTTGAGGGATGAAGCCGGGGTGGGATGTGACAAAGACACGACTTCACGTGTGTGTCCCCGCCCCCCACGGTTTTCTTCGCTTCTTAGCGTAGAAAAGAAACAAGGAGGCACGATTAAAGAAACCAGAAGCACACCTTCATATCACAGTCCTATCGAGGAGTCCGGGATAAAGATATTTACCAAACGAGGACCTCGACGAGATTATTTAATCGATTAGATTAAAGGGGTTTGGGTTCCCATGCAGCGTCACTCTGGTGCCGAAACCCGGATCGGAGTTCAGTATGGAGTATGGAAACCCCCGGAGCACGGGGAGAACACGCGAGCTCCGTGCACGCAGGGAGGAGGCGGGACTCGAACCAACAAGCTCAGTAATGATTACAGAGCTAGTGACTCTACAACTATCACTCCTACACAGACACGGACGGATCATAAAAACAACGCTCTCGCTGTTTTATCGGCACAGACACGAGCTTGGTGGTGGGCCACAGAACTGAACTAGCCAAGGGGGAGGGGGGAGGGGCGGAACCCGAAAGGGCTTCTGCTGGATAGTAAACACAACCCTTAAACACATTTCTCTCATAACAGCAACATTCTAATTAAACAAAGATGATAGAATACTAGAATCACATGCAGCCCCGGCGGCTCACCGGTATGCTAATGAGCGTTCACTATGTGATGATGCAGCAACACTATGGCCAATTGTTTTCCGAGAACTGGAATAACTGTTCTAGAAAACGCAAACAAACTTGTGTGTGTGTGTGTGTGTGTGTGTGTGTGGGAGCTTTTATTTTACAGTAAATCTAGTCCTCAGTCTCCTCTTGAAAAAGCACTTAAGAACATTTCATGTGTGTGTGTCTGTGTAGCTCCATGTTTATGTATGTTTTAAGATGAAAATTTATGCAAATGTACGAATGCATAATTAATGAGGCCGACATTAATATGAGCTGAGTCTCGCGTGTATGTCAGGCAGTGCTTCACTCGCTGAGTCTAATCCAGAAAAAAGAGGTGCGCACACGCACACACACACACACACACACACACACAGCCTCTTACTCAACACAAATCGCACTCTACATCAGCAGGATTTCAGTGGCCTGTTAACGTTTCTCTTTCTTGCCATTTCTTGATCGTTCCTCTTTTTCCGTCTGTGCGTTCTACCTTTTTTTTTTTTCATTCTTGATATTTCTCTTTCTCCCTCTTTCTCTCTCTCCCATTCGTCGGTGTTTAAACCCTGTAACCAAACTAATTTGGGTTCAAATCGATGATGTCAGCTTTAATGCTATTACTAATTACCCACAATCCCGTGGGTGTGAATAGTGAAATATCATCGATACGGATCGTTTATAACAATCCCTCTGACCCGCAAAAGGTCAAAACAAGGTCATATCTCTAGCATAGGCCAGACTAAACCTGTTCTCCAAAGGTACAGCGTCCAGTCGTGGATATACCAAGCGGAAGGTTGTGAGTTCAGATCCCAGGACGGACCGTTCACTCTCATTCAAACGTACACGACGTTTGTCTTAACGCAAATAGTCCAGTTCATCAGCGTCGTGACAGCTCTCACTTACACTTAAAAGGACAGACGAGCATATACAGTAAATCCGGAATGATTGACAGTTGCGTAGGAGTTTCGAATCATACTTTCCGATACGACACTGGAAGCCCCGCCCCCTTTGACGCCCATCACACGTTCTTTTCCGAACCGGTTTTTTTTTAACGGCTTCGACTGGGTCCGTGCCTCACTACAGCACTATAGAACAGATAGAGGAGTGTGTATGAGTGTAGGAGAGTGTGTAATGCGCTATAAATGAGGAACAGATGTGGCGGTGGTGGTGGTGGCGGTGGTGGTGGGCGGAGCCAGAGAATCTACTGAACGTGGTGCTGTTTGAATGGTAACGCTGTCCTCGTGCACTGACACACGGCTGGATGCCACTTGTGTTTTCGTCGCGCTCTCTCAGTTACTTTCTCGACTTTTTCCACCGGCTATTTCAGAGACACAATCTCTTCTTCCTTTGAAGTCTTTTCTTTTTTATATTTCCTTTCTTCCCTCTGGACTGCCGAGACCGGAGGATGGTTTGTGTTATGAAAAAGAGATGATTATTTAATACTTAGGACGTGGCTTTCAGAGGAAATGGGAAATAGAGCTCCATTTCACTGATTTAACTCAGTTTGTGTGTGTGTGTGTGTGTGTGTGTGTGTGTGTGTGTGTGTGTGGAGAATGGTAACAGAATAAATGGCCCATCTCTCTCTCGCTCTCTCTTTAGACTCCTTTGAATTCGGAATAAACTTCATTAACACAGGGATCCGGGTTTTTCTTTTCTTTCAGAGTTTCCTCGTGTGGATTTTTTCCCCCTTTAGATGACCTTGTAGCACAAATACATTTTTTTTTGAATGTTAATGGTGACACATTAAGCTCAAATGAATTGTAATTAATAGAACCTGCCTGAAAAAAATAATAAAAATAAATGAGCCTTTGGTTTACTTGCTTTTTCCTTTTCACGGCTTGTGACGAGGGAAGCGTTTAAAAAACGCTGGAGTGGATTTAAACGCTGGATAAAACACAAGTCTATTGCAATCTGTAGTACTTTCAGCCCTAGCTTGTCTTATTCGCTCGTTAAACTAGCGTTCATAGTGAATAGTGTTCATGCGCAGCTAACTTAAACGCTTAAAGTGACTACGTTAACCCAGTAAACATGCTAAACTACAAATGCTACTCAAGAATTAGCGCTACCGTGAACTAGCGTTATACGAAACTAGCTAACCCAGCAGCTAGCGATGGGAAGCAGACCTGCAAGCAACATTTAGCACAATCGCAATGCTGACGTGCTAATGCTAATGCTAATGCTAAGCAGGACGAATCGACCGAGCTTCCTTTTTAATTGTGTTCAAATGAGCACTTTTCGAATCAATTTGTTGTTACCGAGTTAGCGGAATTAGCAACGTTTGTTTAATTAGCAGCAGGACCGTGTTCCCCGAACAGGACATCAGGAATTAATGCTTTTCAGGAGCTGAGGAATTTGCGACTAATGAACCCAGGAAACCCAGAAAATGGAGGAAACGGAGGAAGTCAGGAGGTAATGAACTCGGGCTAAAGAGCAGACGAAACACCAGACGGTGTTCCTTCAACAAACGACGTGTCAAGAGGATGACATTAAAAAACATTAGGAGAATCACACACTTTTTAACTTGCTTTTTTTTTTGGAACAGATTCATACTGGCCTGCTTACTAGCTTGCTAATTAGCATCTGGCTAGTAAGCGCACACGGACGAGTTGGACCGATAAAACCTCAAATGAAATGCTTTGTTTGTTAAACATTACTGGTCTTGTTAAGATTCATACACAGATTTGTAACAGCTTGTCTGCAAAGCCTTCTGGGTATCTTCTGTTCCTGACGTCTACAGTAATAGCGCCTCACTGCCTCGCCCGGCGGATTTCACCTGAGCCGACGGAAAATAATGGAACGGCCCTTAAGACGTCGGTTAAGATGGAGAGAGGAAGTGTTTGGGGCGCGTTATGAGCAGAAACCGAAACACTTCCATCAAAGTTTCCTGAAGTACTTCCAGTGAAAAGTGAAGCCGCAGTACATTTCTCTCTGCGCTCCGTGTTTGGTCCCCCAGGGCCACGCGGAGGTGGAGCCGTGTGTATATATTTTTCAATTTTCCAATATTGCAGCCGGCGTTTTTTTTCTTATCTCGGCGCGGGGAAAGTGCAGCGTTAGGAGCGTGTGATTATGAGGTGGAGTGCGAGGTGCGTCTGCGTCTCTGCTAACGTAACAGCCCTGTCCTCACGGAGGGAAATAATAATACAGGCCTCTCTCTCAGAATGAGATGGAGGAAAATTGAATCGAGTAAACGTCCTTCCTCCACCAGCACCCCAAAGTGGATCTACTCATAGTGCTTATCTCTCTCTCTCTCTCTCTCTCTCTCTCTCTCTCCTTCACACTTTTCTTTCTTTATTGGACTATTTTGTCTTTTTTATGTTACTTCTTCTGCTTTATCTTGACATTCCTGTCCCCTCTTTTCTCTGTTTCTGTTTGTCTCTCTCTATGCCTGTCACCCCCCCGCCCCCCCCACTCTATCTCTCTCTCTGACTTTCTCTCTGTCTCTGTTGCTGTCTAATGATTCTAGAAAATAATGAACTCCAAACTTAACGATATAGGAAATAATTAACCCTGGAACCTAGGAACTAATAAAAAAAAAAAAAACACCCACAGAAACTAACTTGAACTTGAAAACCAAGGAAAAATGGAACCAAGGGAACGTAGGACCCTGGGGCTTTTACCAGTTAAATAACTCAGGAATGAAAGATTTGAGGAATGACTGAGAAACATTTGTACTGAAGATTTAATGAACTAAAAAGTTCCTTTCCGACTAAAGAACTTGTGGATTAAGGAACTTAAATTCATTAGGGGCAAATCTGTGTAAAATTTAGACTGGAAATGTATATATTTCTGTAAAGCGCTTATACCAGTAAAACTGGATTTTAATTGGATTGAATTAAATCCAGTGAACAAACGAAAGAAACTGATGAACTCGGGAATTAATCACCCGAGGAACAAGTACCTAGTGAACCGAGGAACGACAAAAACCAGGAACTACAGAACACTGGAACTCAACGAGTAAGAAACTAAGGAACTCAAAACAACGAGATTCAGGAACCTTCGAATTCCAGAACTAGGAACCTGAGGAGATCAGAAAACTGGGGATTTATGGAACTACGGAACTTGGGAAATTAGTAACCAAGGAATTCAGGAACTTGTTAAAGTCACACGATTAGGAACTAGGAAACAAAAGTCTCTCTTGGACTGCAGATTACACTTAGCACCACCCAAGAAACGGACTCGGTGAGTTTAGTGAAAATCACCAGGAACTTTCCCCTAAACAACACGACGCTGTTGTAGCACAGCGTTCTTCTTACACGATATATGTTTCCGCTCCGTCTCAGCTTTATTAACCTGATTTTACCATCCGTGTAAAAAGTCTTAGACAAAATGGAGCAGAAAATAGTTCTAGATATGAAGCGTATGATGAATATGTGATTAGGAATGCTTAGTAATGTTCTGTGAATGCATCATGACTGGATCGGTAAAATGTGTAGAGATAAAAACCATTGTCCTGAATGACCTCTCTCTCTCTCTCTCGCTCTGCAAGATGCATTCTGGGTAGTCAAATTCCCCCACCTGACATCTAGCCAATCACGGTTCTCCGTTTGTCAGCGTCTGCTGTCCAATATCAACAGTTAAACGAAACAAAAGATCTCGGATTATGCTAATGAGCCGTGCTCTCCTTGCCACCTCATTGGCTCCCTCGAAGTCAGGCGGCCTCCTATTGGCTGTCCAAAGGAAAGGAAAAGAAATATTATCTCATTTTCTAAATGCACGGTTACGTCATGACTTAGAACCTGCCAGTTTGTCACGCTGTCTTATTTGCGCTCTTACACATCAGTACACACTCACACACTCACTCACACACACACACACACACACACACTCACACACACACAGTAGCTGATTCATTGTCGTTGTAGCAGACTTACGATAGAAAGCTCTCTGGACCAGAAATCAATAGAGAGAAACTGTAGCTTCTGTCCTTCGAGAATGTTCACTTACCTGCTAGATCATACATGCACACTCACTCACTCACACACACTCTCACACACACACACACACATTTGAAGCACCTGCCTTTTATTTTGGCCCTCTTTTAAGCTGTGTGATGTGTGTTTGTGTGGGTGGACGCATTATTCTCTATGGAAAACATCTCCATTTTTGGTGATACATGATCCCAACAAATCACAGATCTTTTTTTTCTTTTTTTTTTTTAAATGAAAAATGTCTCTACTACACTACAGGTTACAACCAGTAACATCGATCATTTCTGTGTGTGTGTGCGTGTGTGTGTGTGTGTGTGTGTGAGGCTGGTTAAAAAGCAATACTATCACCGAGGAA
>NC_071283.1:1199236-1201736 GCF_023375685.1 Ictalurus furcatus
AACCCTAACCTCAACTTCATTAACCCCTAACCTCTACTACATCAACCCTAACCTCAACTTCATTAACCCCTAACCTCTACTACATCAACCCTAACCTCAACTTCATTAACCCCTAACCTCTACTACATCAACCCTAACCTCTACTACATCAACCCTAACCTCAACTTCATTAACTCTAACCTCTACTACATCAACCCTAACCTCAACTTCATTAACTCTAACCTCTACTACATCAACCCTAACCTCAACTTCATTAACCCCTAACCTCTACTACATCAACCCTAACCTCAACTTCATTAACCCCTAACCTCTACTACATCAACCCTAACCTCAATCCCATTAACTCTAACCTCAACTTCATTAACCCTAACCTCAACTTCATTAACCCCTAACCTCTACTACATCAACCCTAACCTCAATCCCATTAACTCTAACCTCAACTTCATTAACCCCTAACCTCTACTACATCAACCCTAACCTCAACTTCATTAACCCTAACCTCTATTACATCAACCCTAACCTCAACTTCATTAACCCTAACCTCTATTACATCAACCCTAACCTCACCTTCATTAACCCCTAACCTCTATTACATCAACCCTAACCTCACCTTCATTAACCCTAACCTCTACTACATTAACCTTAATCTCAATCCCATTAACCCCTAACCTCTCCTGCATTAACCTTAACCTCATTAACTCCTAACATCAGTAACCCCTAACCTCATTAATTAACCTCAAACTCATTAACCCCTAACCTAAACCTCATTAACCCTCACGTCTTCATTATTAACCCCTAACTTTAACCTCATTAACCTCGATCTCAATAACCTTAATATTCGTCTTATACCTCAACCTCAAACATTAATCCTCATTAAGTGTAATCTTAAATTCAGTACCTTTAACTTCAGCCTCAATGTCTAAAGTAAAGCTTTTTAGTTTTTCCAAATGAAAGGCTGTGTGTCTCCACAAACACAAAACCGATGTACATTACTGTTATTATGGGACATTTGTGTTTTTCCTTTTTGCCTCTTTGATCGTGGTCGAGCTGAAGAGGGAAAAAATTGGCCTTGATTATATACACTGAGCATCTCTGATTGTATCCTCTGAGTAATAGATGTCCATCACAGACCACTGCACTGCTATTTCACTGTCAATCAAACATTACCATGGAGACGGAGTGGACACGCTGCCAGAGTGTTAATGTGCTACAAAAGTTAGATAGCATAAGCAATCACAGGAAAGCAGAGCCATAAATATAGCCAACGGGATTCAGGAATGATTTGTAGTTTCATGCATTTGCCAGTCCGTTATGGGAGGACGGTTTTGAGTTCCATTCACAGCTTTTGTTCAGACAGGTCTCAAGATGACGCGAGCCAAATTTGGAGCAGGAGTAGTGAAAACGGCACTCAGATGAAAGTATTTCTGTATTTTCATGTTATTGTAACTTTTGACTAGTAGGTGGCGCTGTACTGTAACTAAATTTGTTTTGTAGCCTCGGGTCATGGTCCTGAAGGCGCCTACCAAGATTTGTGTCAGTGACAGCCTCACTTCCTGTTTGGTAGCGTCATTGTCAGATTTGTTGGCACGTTACGGGCAAACCGTTTTGAATATCAATATTCTCACAATCTTGGCCCAGTTTGGTCTGAAGATGATTTCTGCCTAATTTGGTGTTGATTGGACAAAATTTGTAGTAGGAGTAGCGAAAAAAACAGTTTTGGACAAAATCCAATATGGCAGCATATTATTATGGCATAATATATTATTATTAGGCGTAAATTGACGTCATAGGGTGCGTTGAACTCGGCTCGAAGCAGGGAATCCAGAGACACCTGTCTTTTACATGTTGGACACACAGTTTAAATGTTATGACCATAAGCACACTTTCAAATTATACCCAAATTCGACCCAGTGGTGGCGCTAGAGCGTTAGCAGCACTTGGCCCAAATTCAGTCAGAATGTTCCTTAGACCATCCCCAATCAGTGTGCCAAATTTCACAACTTTTTAACAGACAGTTCTATGGGTCACCGTAGACACGCTAGCTAGAAGAAGAAGAAAGAAGCAAATATAGAATAACGATGGGGCGCCTACACACCTTCAGTGCTTGGCTCCTAAAAATATACATTTTTTTAAATTTGGGAATTAAATATTAAAAGTAGAAACATAAAATGATAAATATCCTACGTTTTAATAAGTGAAAATATAATAAGTGAAAAAACCTATATATAAATGTGTATATTTAATATTTATATATAAAACATGACTCATAATGAGGATAGTGAAATATTTCAAAGGAAAGCAAAAAGAAAGGAGAGAAAGGAAGGTAAAGGAAAATAAAGTTCTCCTCCCAGTGTTGGTGTTGTCTCGATACACCAGCTTACTGCAGCACTCTCACACTTTAACAGAATCAACACGTTTGTGTCACACGGCGCGCTGGTGATTCAGAAGCTACATATTGCTCCGGTTCACACGCGGCTGACTGAGGAAGCGTGTGATCATT
>NC_071283.1:1214236-1241736 GCF_023375685.1 Ictalurus furcatus
AAGAGCCTCACTTGAAAGACAAAAAGCCATGGAAATGCAAAGAGGACCTCACTTCCAGGAATCAGTAAACTCTGCTTCGTGATGAGTTAATCAGGGAGAATTTCAGCCCTGCAAATTCTGAAACCTTGGAAACAAGAGCCGATAGTGGTTATTACCTTCTGGCTATCTTTTTTTGTCTGGCTATCATTCTATCCTTCTTCAGCTTTCGCTCGCTCTCTCTCTCCCTCTCTTTAGACTAAAAACATCCTGCAGCTGCATCGATTTTGGTTAGGTCCCGTGGGATTTCTGTTGTCACACTCATTCTTTTCTCGTACCTGCTGGAGTTTCTTTCCTCACGGGAGGGGCCCTGAACTCACGGCTTGTTATCCAAAACACCGACAGCGGTGAGGATCAGATGGGATATGACGCTAAAACTGTTGCTGAAATAGTCGAGGCTTATTCTCCATCCCACACATCTTCGAATCTCCAGGCCTCAGCAACAAACCAAATCTGGCCCACCGCTTCATACATATGGAAGCTGCCTTTCATCTTTTTGCGTGTGCGTGTGTGTGTGTGCGTGCGGGAATGCATGTGAGTGTGTGTGTATGTGTCCTCAAGCCTCCCTCATGTATTCACTGTTTATATTGGCTCAGACTACAGCTGGTCCGTTTGCTTGGAGTGGTTTTCCGTTCTAACAGAAAATAAGAAATTGTGTGTGTGTGTGTGTGTGTGTGTATGTGTGTGTGTGTGTGTCTTGCTACCATGCCAAATAAGTAGCTAGATAGAGGCGAGGCAAAGCAAAGCTGCCAGCAGATGTATCTCAACAGACCGGAGAGAGATATAAAGACAGGCATACACACAGGGAAAGAGAGAGAGAGAGAGAGAGAGAGAAAGTGACTGAGAGGGAGGGAGAGAGAGAGAGGGAGAGAGACAGAGAGAGAGAGAGAGAGAGTGAGAGGGAGGGAGAGAGAGAGAGGGAGAGAGAGAGGAAGAGAGAGAGAGAGAGAGGGAGAGAGAGAGAGAGAGAGTTGGGAAATGAAATCTGTACATCTCTCTCATGATACCGATGATGGCACGTTGAAGTTGTGTGTGTGAGGATATTTAAAGCTCCACTGTCATTCACACACACACTATATTAAGAAATTCCAGCACAAAAGAGAGACAAGAGATAAACATGATGATTCTATATGATAGGAATGATGTGTTTGAATGTTATTTTTGTTTTATATCAAGATGAAACATTCAACAAAACAAGACAGAACTGTAATAAAACTCTCCAGCCAATGCTGAACTCACTAATAAGACCAATCTCAGTACTGCATATGTGGGCGTCGCCTAATATTCTAATAGACATGCTTGATTGACAGCCCTCTATTCAACACTCCCAGCCTGCAGCATCACTCAAGCACATGAATACATTTAACATGTATGGAAGGAGTCTCCAGTGTCAGTAAAGCTGTAACTTTTCCCACATCTTCAGGACAGAGGTGTTTACACTTTGTTTCTTTTTCTGTGTGCTTTATTAACCTCGAGCGAGAGCGAGAGAGAGACAGAATAAAGAGAGGATGGTGAGAGGGTGACTGTTTATAGCTGCTATAACTTACATGAGAACAGGAACTAACTTGTTTCAGCGACGTTCCATGCCATTAAACGTAACTATAAATGGATAAAACATTATGCCATCTTGTAAATCCTCTGAATATTGTAATATCGGTTGAAACAGCAGCGGATGAAAACACGCTTCGTGTGACAGTTTTGCTCGGAACCGGCAGGTCGCTCGGACGGAAACGTGTCCTAGGATTGTCCTGCAGCTGAGAAAGATCTTGGCAACTCTGGTGGGGGTTTGAGCGGCTTGTCACTTCATCGCGGCTGAGATTTGACAGGTGAGATCTTTAGACCGGCTCGGAGATGAAAGCGGCCAGCGTGTTTGGCGAGAAGCGACGTATTGAGAGAGCGAAGGAAAAACAGGGCTTGTTAACTCGATCTGTTCTTCCGAGACGAAACGACGCTATTCTTTTCCTTCGCAAGACTGATCCAGGAGGAAAGACCACGGCCTTCCGAGACAACTCTCCTTCCTCTTCTTCGGTTTTATCGCCGTCCTTTTCCTCCACACTCACGCTTTTCTCTTTATCACATTAACAGCTTTTTAACAGCGCTGTTCAGTCGTGATGGCTTTGCTTCTCGTTATTTCCATCCGTGTCTGTGCTGAATCGCTGCTTGCTACCTCTTAAAATCGCCCTCAAAAAAAGGCCCTGCTTTATCAACCCATCCGTTTTCCGTACCGTTTTTCCCTACACAGGGTCATGTGGGAGCCTGGAGCCTGTCCCAGGATACATGGGGCACAAGGCAGAGGGCCAACCCATCACAGGGCACAATCGCACACACCTTCACAGAATACGGACAAATTTGCACACAGGGAGGGCGGAGGTGATATACGAACCCCCAACCCCGGAGGTGCGAGGCAAATGTGCTCACCACTAAGCCATCATGCCCCCCTGCATTGCAATAATATTATGACCAAATGATTAATCTTGTTCCAGGTTCCCAGGGTGTTTAAGATATTTTGTGTTGTTTCCTTATACATACATTAATGTACAATCCTTCAAATCTGGGTCAGTATCGTTCCAGAATTCTTGCTAATATTGTTCCGATGCAGATCCTCAGTACCGGATTGGTGCGCCACTCGTGTCCTGGGTTTTTCGCTTCTTCTGTAATGGAGAAGCAGAGCTAACCCCAGAGCTTCTGTTCATTTTTAATAACCTCACACACTTCTGTGGCTCAGATGAGTCAGAGGCTGACATGTTTGAAGACCTGACAACTTTCCTCGAGAGGGAGAAAAAGGTTAGGGGGCAGTGTGTGTGTGTGTGTGTGTGGGTATGTATCTCTCTCTCTCTTAGATACAGGCACACACTGAGGTTCTCACACACCACACCAGGATTTTATTGTCCGTACCAGTGGCTCTCCAGAGGCATAAATGTGCATGTCGTGTACAGATGAGTGTAGTTTTATTCCTTTTGGCAGGAGATTTTAGTGTCCGGTAGAGAGGAAGATCAGGGATATGGATAAGGTGTGATTTTAACTCATAACCTGCTGGTCAATAGCACAAAATTTGAATCGGTGAGATAAACATCCATATAAACAGATAGATAGATAGATAGATAGATAGGTAGGTAGGGTTGCGATAAAAAACAACCTTTCCTTGCAGCTGTATATACAGAGGTAAGTAGATAGATATACACAGTTGTGCAGTAGATCTATGTAAATATAGATAGCTATAAACAGATAGAAAGACAGATAGAGATCTTGGACTCTGTGTAACTGTGTGCTTTGTACGTGGGTTGGATCATCAATGGACATCTCCAGTTCCTGTACATCTTCAGAAGAAAAAAAAAGTTAGTGCTGAAAGTTGTGCCTCATGTATCTCCTGATTTCCGTGATCGTAATGATGCGTAGCACTTTATCATTTACATGAGAAATATACACTTATATAACATAATGGGCCAAGTCCGGCAGGTCAGTGAGACGCCCACACATCCTACTGCTTTACTAAATATAGAACAGCATAATGCACTTGTGTGTGTGTGTGTGTGTGTGTGTGTGTGTGTGTGTGTACTTAAGTCTGTTTGATAGGAATGTAATGCTCTGGAAAAACAGGAGAGAAACACTGTAGGAAAAGTCCTGAACACAGCCAATCGAGCGGATTGTGGGTTGCCATAGAAATCAGAGAGCGAGTTACAGACGGAGGGAGAGGGAGGGAGTGTGTGTGCATGGGAGGAGGGAAAGGGGGTTTCCCATAGCAACAGAAGCTTTAAAATAGCAGTGCAATGGCCTGCTCGGGCTTCTGAAGGTGCTTCACATCTGCACACCTCTTCTCCATCGGGGCCCCCACAACAACAAGCCTTTGTCCTTCGTTCATGCAGTCTGTCCTCATCTGGTTGATACTTTCAGCTTTGTTACTAACGGAATAGTAAAACCTGACTCAAGATTCTTTGGAGATTCTACTTGCTGAACCAAGATTCCCTTTACCTCCAAATCCTCCAAGTGTTCCTACCAATCAGCAGAATGTTCCTTCTCAACCCAGATACCAGGACAGCTCTTCTCCAGCCCAGAAGGTCCTCATTTTCCTCCAGTCATTATTACTCTGATGTTTTTGTTACAATCAAGATAATGTACCTCACCAAACAAAACCATCTTCTCACAGTACATACGCCCCTGTTTCCAACTCAGTTGATTCTCCGTGCGCCATCCGCTTTCTACCACCATACGCAAAAACTCATTTGACTTTCCAACACCTAATACCCCCAATTTTCACCAACTAATTCTAACCCCCCCCACGCTTCCATCAACTAATGCCCCCCGATTCCACCAACTAATACCCCCCGCTTCCACCAACTAATACTAATAGCCCCCCTGATTCCACCAACTAATACCCCCCCGCTTCCACCAACTAATACTAATAGCCCCCCTGATTCCACCAACAGCACCCCCCCGCTTCCATCAACTAATGCCCCCCGATTCCACCAACTAATACCCCCCGCTTCCACCAACTAATACTAATAGCCCCCCTGATTCCACCAACTAATACCCCCCCGCTTCCACCAACTAATACTAATAGCCCCCCTGATTCCACCAACAGCACCCCCCCGCTTCCACCAACTAATACCCCCCGATTCCACCAACTAATACCCCCCCGCTTCCACCAACTAAAACTAATAGCCCCCCTGATTCCACCAACAACACCCCCCCCCGCTTCCACCAACTAACACTAATATCCCCCTGATTCCACCAACTAATACCCCCCCGATTCCACCAACTAATACCCCCCGCTTCCACCAACTAATACTAATAGCCCCCCCAATTTCACCAACTAATACTAATACCCCCCGATTCCACCAACTAATCCCCCCACTTCCTCCAACTAATACTAATACCCCCCCGATTCCACCAACTAATACCCCCCCGATTCCACCAATTAATACCCCCCCAATTCCACCAACTAATACCCCCAAGCTTCACCAACTAATACTAATAGCCCCCTCAATTCCACAAACTAATACCCCCCCCACCCACCAAGTAATACCCCACCGATTTCACCAACTAATACCCGCCGATTCCACCAACTAATCCCCTCACTTCCTCCAACTAATACTAATACCCCCCGATTCCACCAACTAATACCCCTCCAATTCCACCAACTAATACCCCCCGATTCCACCAACTAATACTAATAGCCCCCCGATTCCGCCAACTAATACCCCCAAGCTTCATCAACTAATACTAATAACCCCCTGCTTCCACCAACTAATACCCACCTCGCTTCCACTAACTTATACCCCTCTGATTCCACCAACTAATACCCCCCGATTCCACCAACTAATACTAATAGCCCCCCCGATTCCACCAACTAATACCCCCAAGCTTCATCAACTAATACTAATACCCCCCTGCTTCCACCAACTAATACCCACCTCGCTTCCACTAACTTATACCCCCCTGATTCCACCAACTAATACCCGCCCGATTCCACCAACTAATACTAATACCCCCTCGTGCTTCCATCAACTAATACCCCAACCCTCCCACCATTACACCCATAACTAAGATACCTGCTCCATTATCCCAGAGGTGTCCAAACCTAACCATAAAGGGCAATGTGCGTACTGTTTCCTTTAATGACCTTGGATAGTTGAACAAGTTGTGCTCAAGGGCTCGAGAGTGGCAATGCTGACATTTGAGCTAACAACCTTCCTATCAGTATCCATTTAACCATAGCGTCACCTCCAGCCAGCTCCCGCCATCAAAATAAGTTGGACATTGACAAGTGCAGTCAGGTGAAAGCCTTCCTACAATTTAATTGAATACAATTGTAAGAAAAGCTACACCTTCCCTCTCTACAGTACATCCCATCCCTCACCTATTTCACAACTTTCACGAGTAAATGAACAGGGTCTGAAATTGCAAGACGTATTGATGCAGGTTAATGGAGAGTGTGTTTCTTGTTTTCCTCTCTCCACCCTGAGGCACTGAGATGTGAATGGTGTTGTCATGCTCCTACAGAGCTGTATTCACACACTAGCAGCAGAATGAGATGGCTGGGAGACTTATTAGTGTGCATGCTGAGCCTCCATTCACATTAAGAAAGAGGGAGAGAGGGATTGCATGAAGTCCATTTCAGAAAAGAAGTGGAAAGTGAAGCAGCCAATGAAGCATGATTTTACACACACACACACACACACACACACACACACACACACACTGTTGCTGATGAACAAATGGAGAGGAGTGGAGGATTTGTACATGCGCATGGCAACCTTCTAACCCTCTCACTCTCTCTCTTGTGGGAATACTGATGACTGTGACTCTAAGCAGCCCTTGTTTGAGATGCCAGTGCTCCCTCTCTCCTCTAACTCACAATTTACTAAAATTGTTTCTCTCTTTCTAAGATTGTTATTCTCTCAGTATTGGGTGTGTCCCAGCAGGGGCCTTGATTACCATGATGCCTGCTGTGACAAGGCATAAATTGAAAACTGTAAGAAACTCTGCATGTCTTAGTGTATTATCGATCCGTCGGAGGTTTATTGGCTTTATTGATGCCCCTCGTTGGTGCTGGAGAAACTCTGTGTATGTGTGAGGGACATAAAATCTGGTCTAGCCTGCCAGATCCTCGACTTCGTATTGATTATTGTCTGGAGTACATTTTTGTCTAATCAATTTGATTGCTCTATAAAGTCGCTGGTTATGGCCGATTGGATCTCAGCGTTTAGTGGCTTTCCAGGCATGCCCTTTCCTTTTCCATTTGCAGTGAAATAAAAAAAAAGTTACCAAAGCAAAAGAGAAAGAACAGCACTGATGATAAACTTCAAAATGAAATAGAAACCAAAGCAAGATTAAAACAAAAAAAAAATGTTACCTCAATAATATGAACAGAGATGCAGAGAGAGAGAGAGAGAGAGAGAGAGAGAGAGAGAGAGAGAGAGATTAAATTCTGTCTGACTGTCCCTGGCATTCCCTGAAGGATTTATCTTATCACGACCCCTTCCCTGTAGGCTCCATCTCCATCCCCACAGGCTCCAACTCTATACACATCCTATCCCTGCAGGCTCCATCTCTATCCCTACCCTATAACCCTAACATCCACAGGCCCCAATACCTTCCCTTTGTGTTACCATGCAAATGCATATTTAACCCATCTCTATCTCCTTCCTCACACACACTCAAACCTGTCCCCATCCTGTCCCATATCAGTCCCTACTCCATAACCGGCTCCATAACTATAGTTATGGTTATAACCATAACCTGCACATGCCCAGATGCTCTTCCCATTCCTATATCTCCTCCCAGTGTGGGTCCCATCTCCACCCCCTCCCCATGGGTCAGATCTCCACCTCATCCCTGTAGGCCTTATTTACACCTTATCCCTGTAGAGGCCATCAGGCCATTTATCCATCTCCATCCCATCCCCTTGGGCTCCATCCCTGTAGGCCCCATCTCCACCCCACTGCTGTAGGCTCTATTTCCATTTCATCCCTGCAGGCCCCATTTCCATTCTCACAGGCCACACATCTCCAGCCCAGCCCTTCTCCAACCTATCCCTGTAGGTCCCACCTCCACACTATCCCTGTAGGCCCCATCAAGCCTCTTATCCATCTCCACCCCATTGCCAAATCTTCATCCTATCCCAATAGGCCCGATCTTCACCCCATCCCTCTAGACCAGGGGTGTCCAATATTATCTGGAAGGGGCCGGTGTGGGTGCAGGTTTTTATTCAGCCACACTTGAGTCTATTGAAAGCCAAGATCAACTGATTAAACAGGTGGAATCAGGCATGGCTCCTGCTGGGTTGGAATGAAAACCTGCTCCCACACTGGCCCTTTCTGGATAAGATTGGACACCCCTGCTGTAGACCCTATTACCACCTCCATCCCAATAGACACCAACTTCACTCCAACTCCACAGGCCTCACTGCATTTCCTTTGCTACCTTCTGCTACTTCAACCTCACCTGATCTATCTGCAAGCTCCATCTCCATCCCCATCCTATCCTCACAAACCCGTTCTCTCTCCAGGCTCTGATTCCATCCTCTGGTTCCACATTGTATCACTATATGAAGATTGATCTCTGCTGTACTATTAATCTCTTTGCTCCCGCAAACGATTTCTGAACAAATGTGTTCATAATCAGCTTGATAAATGAGGCCCGCTGTTTGTTGACATATGCGTTATATATTTTGGACGGTAAAGCAGATGTAGTTTCGTTTAAAAAAAAACGCATTGTGCAGGGTTGTTTTTTTCCGAGGTTCGTTGAACTTAGACCATTTTATAAACAAATTAGAGCATTGCATAAATGATTCATTAATTAATAAATGCATTAGTAGAGATTTGATTTTGGCCGTGTTGGTGAATTAGCTAAGCAGTAGATTTGATGTAATTCTTTCATTTTACCACTCTTCCTCACACACCCTCCATCTCATTTAAACCCATTACCCACAATGACTGACCCCCACAATGCACACACATAGCCAAGGCCACCCGGAGTCACTAAACCCTCATTTGGAACAGTTAATAGCTATGAACTGTGTGCAATTTGCCTTTCAATTGCTATCTGCGTACATTTATTCACTCGCTAATTACTCGTTAAGTAATAACGATGAGCTCTCAAGCACACTGTGTCTGCAGGCCAGCAGCGGCGCTCACGTTCCGCATCCAACCTGCCGCTGGCTCAGGCGGTTATTGGTTTGTGTATTTATTTACTCGACTGGTAATGATGTTCGAACACTTTCTCCAGGAGAGAATAACTAACAGCTCAGAGAAAGAGAGAGAGATAGATAGAGAGAGAGATGGTGCACTCGTTCTTCTTCTGAATAACTTTTCATGGCCATCATATTTTCCTCTCTGGGGAATTTGCATAATATTTCAAGTGTTTGCATTTGTTGGCTTCACTGTAAATTGGAAGAGGAGAAGACAGGAAACTGAGCTTCTGGCAGGGCAAGCAGTGTGTGTGTGTGTGTGTGTGTGTGTGTGTGTGTGTGTGTGTGTGTGTGTGTGTGTGCGCTCACGCTGTCAAAAATAAACATCCCGACCACATACAGTATACCATTACAGCTAGAAACCTCCAGTCCCATGTGCATAAGTCTGATGAAAAAATTTAAACAGAATAAACAACGTAAGAAAAAATATCACTAGTTAAATAGAATAAAAAGAAAACACAGCTTGAATAGAAATGAAATGAAATGAATAGAATAGAATAGAATAGGGCATCATATCAAATGATGGTGGAACAGGAAAGAGTAGAACGTCCGGATCGTAATACCTGATATAACCGAACAGGTATAATAACGTATGACTTTTCACGCAGAATAGAATTGAATAGAGTTGACAACAATGAAAGAATTACAGTTCAACCCCACACGGAGTTAACAGTTCCAGAGTAAACACTTGTTTAGCATTCGCTGCGAAGTTCATTTCCCGAGATTGCAGTTCTGGTTTTTTTTTTTTCCGCAAAATCAAGCAGAGGAGAACATTTTCTTGCTGGGGAGAATGGCGGGGGAGAGGGAACGAGAGAGACAGGGGAAGAGAGAAATAGAGAGAGAGAGAGAGCTTTTGTTGCTCAGTGGTGAAGTGAAATTAAATCAGGGTGAGAAAAGAGCAATTGAAAGCGAGGGACGGGGAGAAAAAAAGAAAAGAGGAAACAGACGCGAGAGAATCAGATGATTTACCTGCTGCTTGATGAGTTCACTCCGGTTACGATTAGCCCCTGAGCGCTGAGCTGAAAATGATTATTGTTTGCTTTTAATCTCCGGGTTTTGTTCGAGACTTTATTTGTGTTAATATCGCAGGTTTATTTCACGCACTCCTGCGTGAGGGGGAGGGGGAGGGGGAGGGGGGGCCACGCTAATGATTTCTCCTGAGAAAAGGGACGGGTTCACCGACGTGAATAACGCGTGCTCGTCTATCCGACACACATAAAAACCCACACCACGACGTTTAGCGCTGTTTCACGATGCGTAAGAAACTGATGACATCATTCTAAACCCTGCGATGCCGACAAAAAAACATTTATGGCAAAAAATATTCGGTTTATTTTGATCACTTTAGAAGTTACGACTCACTGACGTTAACAAATCGTACGTTTTTTGGCTCACTTTCGAAGTTACCTCTCAGTGATGTTAGCTCGTGGATGCAGTGATGTTAGCTTGTTTTTCGTTACTTAAAGCCTAATTAAAAACATTAACTTGCCAATTTTCTCGCAAATATTAGCTAGCTAGTAACAAATAAAACACGCTGTTATAGTAAAACACTCAACGACTGCACGGCGTGACGAATCGGCGTTACAGTTACCACCCCAAAGTGTTTTATTCCTCCTATACCACAACAATATATATGCCAGTCATTACTATTTGTTTTTTAAGTAAGAACAACATGTACTTTTTATCCATTTATAGTTACATTTAATTTTGTGGAACGGCTCAAATAAAAGTTACAGCGAAAAGCTGAACGCTACAAAACTCCGGGCTGAAAATCAGTCTGTGTATGTGTGTGTGTGTGTGTGTGTGTGTGTGTGTACTAGTATATGAGTGAGGATTAGCTCATTACTGTAGCATATCCCAGAATGCTGTGGGGCAGAGGTCGTTAGCAGCCCAGCCTGCCTTCAGCTTGTCATGGCCTCTGGCACTCATTCTGTCAGGATACATGCCAAAAATTAAGTGTGTGTGTGTGTGTGTGTGTGTCTCATTGTATTTTTGCTCCATTGCTTATCTGAATGTTTCTCGCCCTTGCGCCACACACACATACACACACACACACACACATACACACACATTTAGTATCTCTCCCGCTGTTACTCTTTGTGATGTCTTCCACTTTACAGCTGAAAGTTTCAGGGCCAGTCGTCCATTTTGCATTTAATGGAGAACGTCTGTACGCGCCGTCCCGCTGAGAAAACTATTTAAACTCAAACGCGGATCGCAGAGCGGAAATCGTACAATCCGGAGTCTTAATAAAACACTTTACGATTTATTTGGGTAGATATAAAAGTAAACAATTTAACACGCCCATTACAACATTAAGAACTTTTATTATGAACTCGATCAACCTTAATCAAGGTCTGGTAATAAATTATTTACAATCCAATAATGCATAGGTAATTAGCTTCAAAATCTTTGTTATTAATATTACTAAGAATTATTAAATACATTACTTAGCAATTTGGAGAAATTAACAGCGCTCTCTCTCTCTCTCTCTCTCTCTCTCTCTCTCTCTATATATATATATATATAAATTTAAATCTACATTTTGCTTCTGTGTTTAATTAAGCATCAAGTAAAACTTTTATTATAAAGTTTTTTTTAAAAAAAGTTCTTCATCTACCATTTTATATTTTCACTTAATAATCAGTTTAATATTTCATTTTAATTTCACAAATGTATTTTCTACAATAGTTTTAAATCCACACAACAATTTATCCTTGTACTTCATACAGTAATTTATACCTTAATTCCTCATTAACTAATGATTAATGATTAATTATTAACTACTTGTTACTTGCTTATTAATAGTATCTAAAACATAATTATCATACTTTTAATTAAAGGTCAGATTTTTTGGATGTTTCCTACAGCGTTATTATATTAGGCTAAAAAGCAGTGGGTTTTTTTTTTGTGAGTTAGTTTGTTTGTTTTTTATGAAAATTTTCTTAGTTTAAGGATCATTAACTTAACTTAAGGATCATAAAATTTTGTCCTGCTGTATTGTTCACATTATTGTGAAACCATTATTACAGCAGATGATGTTTCTGTTCTAGAACCGCTGTAGAAATATGCGTTGTAATAATTGTTTCAGCTTTAACCCACATAAAAGCTGTCGAATACTTTACTGAACGCTTTGAGTCTAGTATAATTCTCCGTTAGCTGCAGTCTGAACTCGATGTAAAAATCAGTCAAAGTCACAATCACTCATAATATTGCACAGAAAGTCTCTAGGACAGGGTTATGGGGATATCTTTGGAAAGAATAGTCCAAATAAAGGCACTTCTGAAGCTGTTAAATGACTTCCTTCTCAAAAAAAAAAAAAAAAGAAAAAAAAGTAAGAAATATGCAGACAGAATTCCTTTGGTGCTCAAATCATCAGCCAATTAATAAAACAGCGGCTAAATATTCCCTCCGGATGACCCGGAGACAAGTTCCCATTTTAAGTAACCTCCACTAATCTCTTACAGACAGGGACAAAAAAAAAAGTAAGACGTGCTCATTAGGCGTGAAATAAACGGCATAAATAACTGCAGTGATGTCGTTTAAGACGCAAATGTATGAGTGTAACAGTAAAATACAGGATAAAATACAGAAGTAAAAGTTTCACTTCAGAAGTCACTCTAACTACAAGGAAAGTTCTTTATCTTCATTCAGTTTATTAGTTCATGTTCATTACATTTACTATTAATGTAATGCAGCAAGATATATATGTATAAGTATAGTTACTCTTTATATTTGAAAATATATGAACAATATATTGCCCTTTTGTTTTACCCTAAATAAATACTGCTAGAATAGCAGTCACATCATCACTGTTTTTATGGTTAAACAGACAAATAAAAAGTAATTAAAAAAGTTAAATAACTGAGCTATACACAATAAACAATAGTAAATTCTAACCTTTGAATGTGAGCCTTATTATTCATATTTGTATAGAATTTTTCATTGAAGTTAGAGCTGAAAAGCGTGAGGTGTACCTCAAGGCTCTCTTCTTGGGCCACTCTTAGTTGTGTACAAACTTCTATAGTTATGCTATCCATGTTACAATAGGTTATGTGTAAAGAGAGGAGTATTCTGGGTAATTTCTTTAGTTAAGCAAGCACACTTCTGTTAAATTTATTATTATTATTATTATTATTATTATTATTATTATTATTATTATGGTGTGTAGGCACCCTATTGCTATTTTGTTTTCTTCTCATTCTTCTGGCTAGGTTGTCTATGGCAGCCCATGGAACTGTATGTTAAAAAGTTGTGAAATTTGGCACACTGTTCGGGGAGAGACTAAGAAACATTTGGACCAAATTTGAGCCAAGTGCTGCCGACACTCTAGCACCACCATCAGGTCAAATTTGGGCCTAATTTGGAAGTATGTTTATGGTCATAACTTGTGAACCATGCGTCCAAAATGTAAAAGCCATGCATCTCTGGATTCTATGGTTTCAGCCAAGTTCAACAGATCATATGATGTCAATTTGCACCTAATTAGATTTTCAGCCATCTTGGATTTTATTTTTAAAAAAGTGTGTTTTTTTTGCTAATCCTCCTGCAAACTTTCTCCAATCTTTACAAAAATTAGCAGATGTCATCGTCAGAGTAAGCTTCATAAACGTTATCAAAATAATTTTTAGTAGTTTCCCGTAATGGGCCAACAAATCTGAAGGTGAAGCTACCAAACAGGAATGCTGAATTATTGAATTATTATTATTATTATTATTATTATTATTATTATTATTATTATAAGTAGACAAGAACCACTAAATGTGAGCCTTATTAGTTTTATTTTTCATTATTTTGGTGGTGTACTTCAAGGGTCTCTCCTTGGGCCACTGTTACTTTACGTCTATACAGTATTTCACCATTTGATTTTTTTTTCTTTTCTTTTTTTAAATCAGTGAACATGAGGCCAACTTCCACAGCTATGCAGATGACACACAGCTTCATACATGGTTTTTATTCTGTCAAACCTCCACTTAACTGCTAATCCATCATAAATCTGACCAATGAGATATTTTTATGAAATCCGAATCATGTGACATGGGTGTGAGTTTTTTGCCCCCGACATGACCGATGCTATATAAATACACTCATATTGTCAGTTAATGTCCATCAAGTCTTCACTATTTAAATCCCTTTAACCACAGAACACTTCATTTTCTGCCAAGGACAAACCCCACTCTCTGTGTGGTCATCAGTTATCGATGACAATTCATCAATACCGAAATGGTGTCATATCAAAGATAGAAACAGCACGACGCCTCCACCCTGCTATTCTAATCGCTGTGTTCTTCTTTTTCATCGCTCATTCTCGCCGTTCCCCGAGTATCGATTTGCCGTTGTCATCTAATTGCTCTCTTGACAGGACAACAATATGGCGCCGTGATTGCCTCTCTCTCATCATACTGAAGAATTACGGTCACGTTCGGGCGAGCACACACTCACACACACTCACTCACTCACACACTCACACACACTGTACAGAGTTTTCACTCATTGATAAGAAATGATTCATTTGCTGAGATTGTACGCAGCAGTGGATTTATATACCGAATATATATACCTAGAGAAGAGGATTGTGGGTAATTCCTTCGGGACTGAGAAGTCAAGTTTGTGGCTGATGGATATTTTTTCATGAGGGCATGACAGCCCCAGGCGAGATAATGAGACTCCATGCTGTTTTCCTGCAGGTTGTAGATGAGGGTTCGGCCATTTTTGGCTCAAATTCATCTTTGGAGAGATGCTCATGGGAAATGTTTGGTAATTATTATTGTGGCAAAAAAGTCAATAAAATAAAACAATATTGCAACCAACAGCAACTTTATTAAGGCCACAGTTTTGAATACAAAACAAGCCAGCGTTTTTGAAGCTTCATTTTTCGTATTTATCATTTCTACATGCTTAATGGTTCATTTTTCTCTTTGGCAGAACAAAAAAGTGGGTTTGCGTTAAAGATAACAACGCATAAAGAACGCAGTCATGTCGCCAGCGATTTTTTTTTAGTGGTTGCCGAACAAATAAAATAATCAAAATAATAATAAATAATTGAGCTGTACACTGTACATAATAGTAAATGATACCCTGTAAATGTGAGCCGTATTATTATTATTATTATTATTATTATTATTATTTCGGTAAATTTGTAGCCGGAAAGCATGGGGTGTACCTCAAGGGTCTCTTCTAGGGCCGTTTTTCTCAGAGAGAGAGAGAGCGAGAGAGAGAGAAGAGAGAGAGAGAAGAGAGAGAGAGAAGAGAGAGAGAAGAGAGAGAGAGAAGAGAGAGAGAGAAGAGAGAGAGAGAGAAGGATTCTCGGTAATTTCTTGAGAATCACTCCATTATTGTTTAAATAAGCAGTTTTAAACAATAAGTTTAAATAAGCAGAAAATAATTGAATAAGAACAGTAGTCACTGAAAATGGATTACATTTAGAGTTATATTAGACAAGTCCTGTAAGCAATAAGGAAATTAAGATATTCCTTTTATCACAATCAATGGAAATTAATCTTCTTTAATGAAGCCACAAACACAGCAGCACTAAAACTAACGCCGGCATTTGTGCTGATTCATAATTGCAATGCCTTCCAATTATTTTAATAGACTTTTATAAAATGCAAGGCAAAGTAAAGTTATTTGGGTAATTAGAAGATCCAACAATATCTCCTGAAACAATGTTCAAGAAAGTTGAGAAGAGCAATCACTGGTGTAGTAAATATCATTTAAAAAAAAGAAAGAAAAAAGACAATGAGTCATTTAGGGAGTTGACTCTTATTGGAATTGACTCTTAGAGTCAAGTCTTATTGGCAAGTTGAACCAAATCATTTGACTCACTAAAAAGAACCGTAATCAGTACAGTCTCCTGCCAGGAACACTTTTTATTTCATTAGTCACCCCAGACTAAGGGCGCTTTCTCACATACTTTTGCTGAGTTTGAATACGAGGGAAATTGATTCGTTTACTTTGTTTGTTATTTGATTTGGTTTGATTTCACACAGCATATAATTAAACAAACTACAAAAAAAAAATTTAAAAAATGAGCAGCGTGCAGGGCTGAAAAGACTCGCAAAACCGAGCGATAGAAAAAGTTTTAGATCATTTTAAAAATAAATAAATAACTAGTGTGCGTGGAGTTTGCATGTTCTCCCTGTGTTTCGAGGGTTTCCTTCTGGTACTCCGGTTTCCTCCCCCAGTCCAAAGACACTGTATTGTAATCTGATTGGCATGTCCAAATTGCCCCTGCCTTGTGCCCTGAGTCCCCTGGGATAGGCTACAGACCCTGAGTGGATGGATCTTCAGAACATGTGACAGCACTACAGCTCTATGAGCTTTGGCTCAGTCTTAAAATGAAACAACAAAAAAAAACATAAAAGCCCCATTCATTTCCCCATGATTCATTTCCTGCAGGTGAGTCGATTCAGAATCGAATCGCTTTCAGATGCTCTCGGACCTGAATGATTGCTGTGTTCTCACCTGCCATGTAGCGCACCGAGGAGAAGAACACACCAGGGTTCTGTTCAAAACATGTCACGTCAGCCCAAAACATAATTATTCAGCACGTTATTCGTCAACACGTTATTCATCAACACGTTATTTACAATGGCGGCAGATCCATCTGAGAAAGTGCTTGAATGAAATTGAAAATAAAGCCCATCCGAACAGTCTCCCCACACCCCCCCCCACCTCCCCCCACCTCCACCCAAATTACAGCTATGCGATAAATTTCAATCAAAATGCCAGACTGGAAAAATAATTCAAACATTTATATTTATTAGATACAGAATCTAATTATATTGCAATTCTGTGGCGTATGGGAAGACGTCCATGACTCAGTAAAACGGTGGAGAAATGGAGGCGTTCTCAGATTATACTGGATATACATATGCGTCCACGAGATGAGACCACGCCTGCTCTGGAACATTTACTACAATATGAGAGAACTTTATCACGTTCTAACCCAAAGAACTTCTTGATCTTCACCACTTGTAACTCTTAGATGCATAAATTTTTCAGTGTAACGATGTTTTTTTTTCTTCTTCAGGGCACACCAGTTAAAAACCCCCACTGCGCAGTGTTATACTGTTGATTAAAGCAGATACATATCACCCTTAGGCACCGTTTTCTCGCTCTAACACAACTCATCGGTTCATTAACAAGCCCTTCACGAGGATATAAAGAGTGTGTTAGACCCTTTATCCTGCTCCTTTAGTCACCCCAACCTGCTATTTTCAATTATCTGAGTTTCAAAAAATAATATTAGCGTGAGTTTCTTTCTTGCTGGTGGACTTTCAAAGAAGGAATGAAAGGAATGTTTCAGAAAAGAGCTCGGAGCTCAAAAGAAGAAAAAAAAAAAGGCAGTAGTTTTAAATGAACAAGGCTGGCAAGATCCATCCTTTCTCCTCGCTCGCCTCATGCTGGATCTCCTGGCATGCTCAGCATTCCGTTTGGACAAGACGAGATCAGCCGGGTTTTTTTTTTTCCGCTCTCTCCGACATTAGCGATCTGAAAAGCTCTGTCGTCAGAAAAAAGGTCCCGGAGGACTCCCGTGCTTCCTCCGGCCCGGCACGGCACATTGTAAATGTGATTTCTTTCTGTTTCTGCTTATCAAGAGCGTACAAGCAGGAGGCGGCTCGGGTTCGTGGCCTGAATACAAGCTAACGACGCGTCGCTCAAACACAGCAGAGCATAGGCTCAAAGCAAGAGAGAGTGCAAGCAGCGAGTGTGCCCAACCTGCTTGTTAGCAAAATATATAAAAATATTTGTGCTGAGATGGCTAGGATGTGAAGTAGATACCATGGATAACAAGCCAACAAAATACGGTTAGCAGGTATCTACTTTACTTCTTAGCCACATAAGCAGGAATATTTTCCGGGGGGAGGGGGGGAGGGGCAGATACGAAATACACCATCATTTGGGGTCACAAGGTACCCAAAGGAGTGCAATTTGTGTAGTTTTATGACTAGATTTAAATGTAACATTGAAAACCCCTTTTTCAGAAGCTAAGAACTCTTGATCGTCCACAGAACCCTTGAAGAACCCTTCGACCTCCCCCCAAGAGTGTGTGTATTATCTGGGTGAGTGTGCAGTACAAATTCCTGCTCGCTATTTTCTTCTGAACACCTAGAACCTGTCAGATTTACAATTTCAAATGTAGTTCTTGGTTACTTGGTACACTCTTAGGGAAAAAAAAAAAAAGGGTTCCTTAAAGGTACTTTTGGACTGTTTATAACTTTCAAACCTTCAGGCTTGCCCCATGGCATACATCATTGTTTAAAAAAACAACACACTTAACTGTTCTTCAGTTGTTCCTCTGGGGGAAAACTTGCAGGTTCTACAACCAGAAAAATTAGAAAGGGTTCCAATCGTTTTAGAAGGATAAGAACACTTCATTATCTAATGAAGCCTTAAAGAACTCTTTCCTCAGAATGTACCTAGAACCTGTCAGGTGTTTAACATTTAGCTCTTGGTATTTGGTACAGTCTTAGAGGAACAAGTGTTCCTTAAGGGTTCTTTAAGGATGTAGTGGATAATTAAGGGATATTAGTTTCCAAAAAAGGGGAAAGGGTTCTACTTGGAACCCATTCTGATAAGAAAGCAGAGCCTTGAAGACTTCACCAAGAGGCCCAATCAAAGCACCCTTAAGGTTCTAATTTTTTACTGATAGAAAAAAATGGTTCTTCAGTGATTCTTTAAGGGTTCATTGAATAACTTCCTAAAATGGTCTGACTTAGAAACCTTTCTGAGAATGGAAAACATGGAACCTTTAAAGCTTCCACCAGAGGAACAACCAATAGATCCTCTAGCTTGTTAACAGTCTATGCACAGTCCAAAGGTTCTTCAGGGGTTCTTAAAGGGTTCCTTAGATAATTAAGGGTTCCAGAGGATGGAAATCTTTCTGAACGGGAAATAGAACCTCTATGATTTTGTCCAGAGGGACAACTGATGAACATTTAAGGGTTCTAACAGTGTAGGAGAGCATAATACCTAATGATCAACGCTGTGATGTCTATGACGTCATTGACGCTCTTTCTCCACCTCCTTGTTCTCAGAGCTTCCGAGAATTTCAGAGCTCCTCTCGCTACGGCTCAGGAGTGTTTGAACACAATCTGTTGAATTCTTTTGTAAGCCTGTCAAGGACTTCAGGAGAACCCTTTGTGCTGTAATACGCCACTTTAATGGAAATTGTTTTTTTTTTTTTTAAAAAACCACTCTCCTTTGGTGAGGAATAAAAGCGTGGTTCTTGTACACTTCACTCGTAAGGAGATTTGGGCTGATGTGTCGTTACGGCTGTCCTTATTGCTCCCTGGTTTAGCTTAGCAGCTGCTATCCGAGCAACGCCGTGATTGCTGTGACATTTTGCACCTGTAACCCAAGGCAAACTTTACTTTTTAACACCATGCTCCAATAAATAAAGGTAAAAACAATCATTTTGGGGTTAAGTAAGGTGTGTGTAGTATGCATACGCTTCACATCGTGAAGACACACCCATCTCTTATCACTTATCTCATATTAGTCAATAAGAATTACTCTAGAAAACTAATCCCGGCCAAATATTACTGGAGAAACTGAAAGAGCCGTGGAATAACTATTCTGATATTCTGTGATTCATTTAGCAAAGGAAACAGCTTCAGAGGTGCGACCAAGCTGGTCCCTGATGTCAATCAACAATTTTAATGATGTCATCCATTAAACAATTGCATCCATTACCAAGTAAAGGTCCCTGTAGATCACCTGAACCTCCTATCAGTCTTCTCAGATCATCAATCAGTGGAAATGGCCACTTCTCAGCTGGTCAGTTGACCCTAATGATCACCAGAATGAAGTGCCAGGTTTCATGTGTAAGCTGTAATTACCCAGAATGCTGTGGGTGAAAAGAGTAATGGGGCAGCCTGGAGGAATCTCCTAGGTGCTTAAAGGAATACTTCACCCACACAAAAGGTTGCCAATACAGAATAATAATGAGGACCGGTTATGTATGTGGGGTCAGCGATGCCCGGTTGCCATTTCTGGGTGTAGTATAATATCTTTATCAGCTTCTCCTCTATCACTGTTTCCCGCTCTCTGTCCTCCACCGATTGTCTCGGGCATTCATAATTTCAGCACAGGTTTTGAGCATTAGCCAGATATCTGCTCGATGCTAAGTGGAGGCCATTAGTGTGCCAGACAGCAATGGCAGAATTAAAAAAATGACAGTGGAGTAAGGCAGCTGCTGGACGTCTCAAAGCAGGACTTAATTTAATGGCTTCTCTTCTGCCGGACAAATGAACTGCCAAGCAAGGCAGAGGCAGAGGCAGAGGCAGAAGCAAACCCGAGGAGCGTGGAGGGCCGGATGCCGCCAAGGTACAGAGGGAAGTAAGATTACAAAAGAAATGCTGTACATTAGACTCTCTTTTTCCGTTGAGGTTATCGAACCGGTGCCAAATACAGTGTGTGCCGAGGTGCAGTCAGACTGCTTCTGCTGCACTCTTATAAACCTTTAAGTGGCAACGAGAGAATGAGAACTTTAGAACCTTGACATGTTTCTGAAAGAAATTCAACAAGCAGGA
Source organism: Ictalurus furcatus (assembly GCF_023375685.1). Classification (NCBI taxonomy): domain Eukaryota; kingdom Metazoa; phylum Chordata; class Actinopteri; order Siluriformes; family Ictaluridae; genus Ictalurus; species Ictalurus furcatus. Next base: position 1,234,499 of record NC_071283.1, read on the forward strand.
AAAAGATTTCATGAAACGTATTTATTTAAACACACATTTTTTACATTAATGAAGAATGATGAAATCTTGTAATCCTGATGTAATTCCCAAGCTGCCACATTTCCAGTATATGAGCCACTTCTAATGGACGAAACTCCAGCAATTTTCTGAATTTCGATCACGTCACGACGCATTAAACACCCCGAGCGCCTGGGGCTCGAAGGCGGCAGTTGACGGAGTGTGGAAGAAGCTCTGGCTCCACTCGAGTGTACCCCATTACCTCAAATGGCCTTGGTTAAGTCGAACCCCATTTGCACCGAAGATCCATCTTCCTCTTTTCTGTCTGCCACTGACTCGATGTGACAGAGCCGATCTGCTTTTTAAACGCCATTTAGAAAGCACTTTACCGAGCTACCCATCTCTCCCTCTGCTGCTTCAAAGCAACAAGGTATTGCCTGCTTTGGCTCATGGGTAAATGTCAGGTCAGGAGGCGGCGATGGAACTTTGAGGACCTAGCTGTTCGGGGAAAAGAGAGAGGTTGAGGAGTTGAGTATGAGGTCTACTCGTCTGTGATGAGCCACTTCTCCTGCAGAAAAATTCAATACGTCTCCCACACGTCCTTAAAATAACCATCAGGCTCCCTACGCAGAATGCTGGAAGCCTCCAGAGGATGAGAGAGAAATAGAGATTGTCAAAAAGAAAGCTGAGAGACGGATAATAAAAAAAAAAAACAGTTGGAAAACGTTGAATATCGAGAGAGGCCCTTTCAGATTGAGTGGAATAAATGAAACAAGGCTGATCCCAGGATCAGTCCTTCAAGATCACTTCTGAAACGCGCTCGAGGCCAATCTGTCAGTAGCACAGGGACCGAGTCAAGACGTATCCTAAACCTGAGTAATGAGGAGAACGAGTGAGAAAGAGATGCCCTCCTGGAGGTATTCTGATCAAGCAAGCTCTTGCCAATAACCAGTGGGCTTCCCTGGGAGTCGAGCGCTCTTAGTAATATTGCTCAAGGATCGATCGGTGCTGCAAATTTACGGCTGTACACACAGGCTTTTACTCACCCGCTGCCATAAAGCACCGACCCCAAGAAGTAAAATGGGGAAGGACAAAGGGAGGTGTGGAAAAAGGATGACGAAAGAAGCCGGCAAGTCAGTGCTAGAAAAGGATGCGCTGAATATTCCCTCAACGATTCCGAAATGACTCGTTTCAAAACGGTGAAGGAAAGTAATGAATAAAACACAGCAAGGTGGAGCTGCATGTCCCCAAGTGTTCTCTTCTGCATCCACTATAGCTCCAATACACTATAGGGCCAAAAGTATGTGCACCCCTGACCATCTCACTTACGTGCTTCTTCTCCGAGCAACCGGGTATAGAATGTCTGTGTACGCTATAGGATTATAATTTCCCTTCACCGGAACTAAGAGGAACCCGAACCTGTTCCTGCACGACGACGCACCTGTGCACAAAGCGAGCTCCATGAAGACGTGGTGTATGAAGGCTGGAAGAAGATAGAAGAACTCGAGTGTCCTGTACAGAGCTGTGACCTCAACCCCACTGACTCGTCCCCTTTAGGATAAACTGGAACTGGAGTCTCCTTACATCAACATCAGTACCGGACCTCAAACTCACTAACGTTCTTTTATCTAGTGGGTTAGGTTTAGGGTTATGGTTATGGTTAGTGGAAACCCTTCCCAGAAGAGTGGAGCTTATTAAAACAGGAAAGGGGGGATAAATCTGGAATGGGATGTTCAACAAGCACATATAGGGTGTGATGTTTAGGAGTTTAATAAGCAGTATCAGATTCTTCTGAGGAAGAAAACCATTTAACACATGGATGTCCTGCTAGTTTCGACTCCTCTGCATACACAATGACGCAACCGCTAATGAGAAAGGTTTGAAATGACACTTGGTGTGTGTGTGTGTGTGTGTGTGTGTGTGTATGTAAATGCACTTCTGAATCTTTGATATGAAGTATTTGATAAGGAAATGCTTTACCAAATGCTGTATCTTGCTAGCACCATGCCAGTAAAACTCATTTGAATTTGAGAGCGAGAGCTGCAGGGTGGTGATTAAAAACTCCAACCATCTGCTCCCATCTTCAGCTCAGGCTCCCCGGCTGTACCGCAGAATTCCCTTTCCCTTTCTTTCACGGGGAAAAATGAAAAGTGAAGCTAGCAGAAAGAGAAACGTCGATACTATGGATGCAGATAGGTTATGGGGTGAGATGAGAAGCTGTTTCCAGGGAAACTGTAGTGTAATGTCAAAGCTGGGGTTTTGTTTTTTTTGTTTTTTTTTGTGAGTGTGCACGTCTAATTTGCTGTGAGGAGACTCATTAATGTTGTTATTTAACCACATGAGACTTGTTACTGCTGTTATTTACCAAAGTGTCATTAAAAAAAACCTTTCTGCATGATAAGGGATTTTTAAAATAATCATTGTAGAATCATAATAGATTGAAATGGAAATGTTTAGGCCATTTTTGCGAATAGACTAGCCAATTTACCATGCCATCTAATTGGATCATAGTGGTTTGGCATGGCATCTGATTGGTTTAGAGTGGATTAGCATGGCATCTGATTGGATCAGAGTGGATTAGCATGGCATCTGGTTGGTTTGCAGTGGATTAGCATGGTGCTTAGGTGGATTAACATGGAATCTCAGGGGAGATTGGATTTTAATGGTTCAGAGAGGATTACAACAGAATCTGATTGGTTCAGGTTGGATTACAGTTGTTACAATAGATTCACATGGGATCAGATTGATCTACAGTGGATTAGAGTGGAATCTGATTGGTTTTCAGTGGATTAGAGTGGAATCTGTTTGGTTTACAGTGGATTAGAGTGGAATCTGATTGGTTTTCAGTGGATTAGAGTGGAATCTGATTGGTTTTTAGTGGGTTAAAATGGAATCTGACTGGTCTACAGTGGATTAGAGTGGAATCTGACTGGTCTACAGTGGATTAGAGTGGAATCTGACTGGTCTACAGTGGATTAGAGTGGAATCTGATTGGTTTTCGGTGGATTAGAGTGAGGTCTGTTTGGTTATTTTAACATGGAATCTGGTGGAATCTGATTGGTTCAGAGTGGATTAGCATGATTAGTTTAAAGTGGACCAACATGAAATTAGATAAGTTCAGAAAGCTCAAATTTGGTTTAGCGTGGAAAATGAAGAGCCCAGGGTAGATCAGCATGTGATTAAATTGGATAGGATTCGGGTTTAGCGTGGAATGTGGTTGTTTTAGAGTCAGTTCTTGTGGAAAGTGATTGGCTAATTGTTCTGTGGGATCTGATTGGTTCAGAGTAAAATCAGCAAGTAACTAAAGTTGGATTAGCATGGAATCAGGAGGGTTTAATAGGTCATTGTGGAACGTGACGAGTTCAGGATGTCATTTATTTTGTTTGAAACTTGGATTTAGCTTCTTTAGAGTAGGTAATCGTGGAATTGTATTGGTTAGCAGTTGGATTCACGTGTTAACTGATCTATTTAGAGAGTTCAGAGCTCTGCTACAGAGACTGTGCCATGTTTTTGACAGTAGTATGGAAATTATACGGGATGTAAAAGGTGCACAGACGAGAGTGTAATTGTGGCCCTGAATGGCTGTAATTATGTCATTATGTATGATTTAGACAGAAGCCTCTCAGAGGGCCTGAAGCGTAATGACGTCAATTTCAGTTCCTCAGGACGGTTCGAGCGCCCGGGCCGGCAGAACCCGAGGCGACGGCACACGCGTGTGTCTGTATTCATTTATGTCGCTCATCCAGAAGAGATTCGGAGCATATGGAGCAGTTCATTAGAACTAATGCGCCATAGCGCTACATCGCTCACGAGGCTCTCGCACCGAGCTCCGGCAGTGATAACAAAGCAATCATTTCTAACAAGCTGAATTAGCGGCGAATCAGCTGAGCGTGTCCCGCTGGCGAGCGACTCGCACACATTCTTGACGGGAAAACACGATTTGGGGAGTAATTAACAAGAAAACTTCTTGTGCGACATGCTCTTTTTTATTTTTTATTTTTAATGGTTAATGGGAGGAGGCGGGGCGGGGCATTTTAGCAAACACAGATGGATATTAGCTGGATAGAAGTTTTTAATCCTAAGAAATGTCATCGTTTTTATTATCATCAGTCGTTTTGCAGAGAAAACGTCTATTGTTAAAGATGCTAATTCATCCAGTAGCAAAGCGCTCGGGAGTAAATGTGTAACATAAGGAAGCACACATAAAATAAAATACAGAAAAAACAGGTGTGTACATTCAAAATTCATTATTTATTTTGAAATTTTATCTTTATTCTCTGTAACCAATATACAGGATGCCATGAATCGCTTTTGTATGCCGCTTAAATCTTTGATGATTAAAAAAAGAAACTCTTACTTGTTTTTTTCCCCCTCCAGACCAGTGCTAATTCTCTGCTAGCACCAATCAGGCAGCATCGTCTTTGCTCTCATCATTCATGATCATCGTTCCTCTGTTTTATGAGACTGTTAAACACGGTCACACACTTCCGCTCGTTAGCGCTTAGCACCACTCGCTCGCTTTCCTTCGAATAAGACGTTTTATTTTACCGGCTGAATACACGGTATAAAAATCCGTATTAGGAATGTGTAGCGGAACGCTAACTGTCATGCACTGTGAGACTAGCAACTCCTCAGGGCAAAATCAGTCACTGGAAATTAGGTAAGAATGCTAGCAAACGAGCTACGAGCGCTAACGTGTGAGATAGCGTTGTTCAGGACAGCATTTTAGCATTTTTAGCATTTTTTTTTGCTGCAAATCCGAGTTAGCGACTCAATGCGATCATTTTGTCAGTGATTAAAACCTCTGAAGAAATTTACATTGCTAACTCAGATGCTAGTGATAACGGCTAAAGCGCAAATGCTACCGCTACTCTACAGTAAGTAATGACTAGCTTTAACTAGTGACTAGCTACTTTACAGACACTAGTGTACACACCGATTTACACACACACACACACACACACACACACACACACACAATACATGAGGTATGCTAATTAATCGATTAGCATGTGTGCTGTGACTTGAGCGGCCTGAGATGAACGATACTTAGAATTAAAATTATATTCACACACACACACACACACACATACACACACACACATACACACACACAGAGAACAGACAGCTGCATAGTTGGATCTGAAAGCCGGGTGATAGCCAGATGCTATCTGCTGCTATCCAGGGAAGCCTTCCTGTGTGTGTGTGTGTGTGTGTGTGTGTGTGTGTGTGTGTGTGTGTGTGTGTGTTCATCTTAAACCTGTCATTTTAGACAGTTTCAGTGAACTGTGTGATAAAAAAAGTTTTCTTTAGTGTGTGTGTGTGTGAGAGAGAGAGAAACTTTTCTATTTGGACTCCAAAGCTGTGATGACAGTCCAGTGACACACACACACACACACACACACACACACACACAGAGTTTTCCAGAAATCACTATGGTAACAGCTGGCACTATGGTCCTAGCCTATGTGTGTGTGTGTGTGTGTCTCAGTGACCTGTGCCAGATGAACCATGAACACTAGTCACACTACAGCCACCTGCTCTCTAGTGATCGTGTGTGTGTGTGTGTGTGTGTGTGTGTGTGTGTGTGTGCTTACATTTCAGAATTCTTTTTGTGTAATTCTACATGAGGTTCATCTCATCTTGTTGAAGGGGCTAGTCATGAAGCTAATGAAGGAACACACACACACACACACACACACACACACACACACACACTTACCTTTCAAAGCATGAATGTTGGCCAAGTTTCCTTTCCGCCACTCTGTCAATTTGGCTCGGTTCCTTAGCCGTGTGTGTGTGTGTCTGTGATAAACACAAACTCATGTGTTATAACACACACTGCCTGGTAGAATTCTGGATTCTGATCGATCGGAGTTTATATTAAAGCAATCGTTCTAATACACTATCGTTTCTATAGCAACAGCTGATTCACGTTGATATGGTGAAGATTTCTGTGAGATTTGAGGAAGGAGTCTCCAGTGTCAGAGCCTTTGTAATAGTCCGAGTGGGCAGTCCAAGGGGCGTTTTGGTGCCCCGTGTGAGGAGCACTGTCTCTGTAATAGGGCATAAAAACAACTTTTTATTAACTTAGAGAGAGAGAGAGAGAGAGGGGAGGGAGAGGGAGAGGGAGAGGGAGAGAGTGTGTGGGGGGGAGCATGGTGTGGAGGGGGAGGGGCATGAGTGGGGGGTGAGGGAAATGATATGGAGGGGGAGGGACATGGTGTGGAGGGGGAGGGGCATGATGATGAGGGGGAGGGGCATGATGAGGGAGGCTACTGATGTATTTCCTCAAAATGAATGAATTTCTTTGTAAACTTGCTGACTCTTCTTAGCTCCGCCCATTAGATTTAAGTCATTTGCATATTCAATAGCTCTAATCCAATGGTAGTCCAAATTGTTTCCTGAACACTTCACTTGAACGCAGCGTGCCTGTGTGTGTGTGTGTGTGTGTGTGTGTGTGTGTGTGTAATGAAATTCCACTGTAATGGTTTCAGTGAATTCTGGGTGAAAGTGGAATCCATAAGGCTTAGTAACATCAGTGCACAGTGTGTGTGTGTGTGTGTGTGTGTGTGTGTGTGTGTGTGTTATTAAGAACCTGTTGTGGCTTCCTGTTCATTAGGAAGCAACTCTGCGCTCCATCAATGGCACTAATTGTCCTTACACTCGTCCAAACAGGATGTTTAATTCCGCCATTAACAACGCTAACACTCGTCCACATGTGGTCATGCTCCGTGTGTGTGTGTGTGTGTGTGTGTGTGTGTGTGTGTGTGTGGTAGAGAATATTCCCCATTCTAATCCATGTGCATTCCATAGTTTAACACGTTTTTCTTTCTAGTAATAGTAATAGGATTTGTCGAGCCACTAATAATAATTTGCTAGATAAGCTTTTTGCTTGCTAGGTTAGCTTTCCTGCGCTAAAACAGATTAGCTTTTCGCTTGCTAGGTTAGCTTTCCTGCGCTAGCTGACCTTCTGATCCTGGAGCGTAATAATAATTGGCTTGTTCGGAGTAAATGCTGTCAGATCTGAGGATCGTCTGATGTTCGATGGCATCCGGGTGTCGTTAACATAATGAAGCCGGCATGTTTGATGTTTGCGTTTCTCTGTGTCTATGAGGACACGGGGAGCCTGTCACCTTTGACCCCAGGACCATCAGTCATCAGCATCGCTGCAGTACTGTAACGTAACGTGTTTGTGTTTAAAGGAAACCCTTCAAAGGAAACAACGATCGTCTGATCCT
>NC_071283.1:1246736-1256736 GCF_023375685.1 Ictalurus furcatus
GTCATTTACACTGAACCATGTTTGACAATGTGGACTCTTTGTCTCCGAACATTTCTCGCAAAATCTTTCAGGACGCGCTTATACGTAAAAGAAAAAGAAAAGAAGTAGGGTTATTGATGCTGAAAGGTTTGAAAGCGTCCCTAACAATGCTAACCGTCACCTTTTCATCAGTTCATTACAGCATAATCATTTCACAACCGCATGGAACCATCATTCTTACACATGCTTACGGAACACCTAATGATCTAGCCTCGCTGCATGCATGCTACGTTCTGGAAAATAGTACCATGGACTGTTATACCATCACGTGAACAAGCTAGCTATGTTTACACGTAACCTGATAAACCAATTACGCCACGACGACGACCTCATTAAAGGTATCATTAGTTAGGTGAGATGAACATGGGCCTTATTGTTTCTGTGAAATTGGTTCCTGTGGTCCGTCAAGCAGAAAACACACAATTTCAGCCTCTCAGAGTTACTGAAGCGGACAGAACACCCATCTACCCATAGATATAATCCATACATGTACACATTCAGACAATGATGGTCTCATTAGCGAATAAGAACACTCTGTCAATCACAGCCAAGAGCAATTTCATTGGACGTCAGAGACGGTTAGAACTGCGAACCCAGCCGTGGTCCTTCAGGTCAGCAGTCGGAGACTTGTGGTTTAATGGGACTCCCAACCTCCATCTTAATGACCAACTGTTCACTGCTTCATCAGTTTCGTGTGTCACTCAACACTACATTTATCATTTCGTCACACAATTGTAGATACCCAAGTATTCTTCATATGTAGAGTTACGGTGCGGAAAAGGGTGAGTAATAATCGCCTTCTTTAAAACTTCTCAAAATGTACGATTTTAGGTTGGATACGTAGCTTCCGAACTAGTCTACATGTGTGAGGACCGTTATGTTAATATCTGTGGAAAGTCTGGTTTGATCCCAGTCCTCCATTACAGCGCATCCTCTCTGTGACTACAGCTGAAACGTGACAGCAGATACCTGTGGCTGCAGAGGACCCGAGCCCGTTCAGAGATGCCACCATTTAATTAGCTGCAAATCTTCCGCTGCTGGCCACCCTGCATTAAATTATGTTCCTGGCTTCTATGACCTTTTTTAAATGATGTATTGATTTGTTAATCCCGCTCAGAGTTAGCGCCCGGGCACTCGCGAGCTCCACATGCAGAACTGAAGCTGGTATCGTTCTGCTATTGATTCAGAGAAGGCACAGAAGACTGTGTGATATTTTCCAGCCTTGTTTGCTTTGTGTGGAGGATCTCGACTCTTCTGCTTGGTACACACACGCACACACGCGTACATTTTTGTCATTTTAATTTAGATTATTTAAGCCCTTTGGCGGGGTTTTTTTTTCCCAGCTAAAGAAGACGAATGTTCAGAACACCTTACAGAGACACACAGTGATTAACGGACTTCGTGATGTTCACTCGGGGAACCAGCGATCCATCAGTTCACCTTTTACAATAATTACTCCTCCTTTTATTATTAATGGATGTTGTTCTGTGACCTGGTATTTAAGTCGAACCCTACCCCTGACCCTAACCCTAGCTTATGAAACCTGGACTTTATCGTCAGACACTATTTAGGACTTGATGAAGACTTGGTTTGAATAGTGGTTTAGGGACTTTTGGACTCGACTTGGCTGTGAGAGTTAAATGATTTGAAATCTGAATTACTAATGAGACGGACTGACTTGATACTTGGATTTTAGAGCAGCTGATTCAGACTCAACTTGGACTTAAGGGGAGCTGACTTGGACACTAGAGCTGCTAACTTGGTACTTGAATCAGATTTGATTTGGATTGGATTTGGCTGAGTTCGGACTTGTCCTGGACTTGAAATTATCTTAAAAGCTGAACTGGACTTAGCGGAAGCTGACTTGAGACTCAGATTGAGAACATCTGACTTAAACGGAGCTGACTGGCTTGGATTTGAGACCGGCTGCTTTGATACCCAGCATGGATTTGAGACAGATTGGACTTAAGGGGAGTTGACTTGAGACTTGACTCAAACTTGAGATCATACCTTAAAACCAGACTTAGACTTAAGGGGGAGTTGACTTGCAGTTTGGATTAGACTTGAGACTTGCTTCAAGCACAATTATGAGGAAACTAGCTGCTTCTTCAAGATTAAATGATGGTACTCGAATCTAGGCTTCTGGCTCAGGTAAGAAGAACCTTATCTCTTCTCTTACGAAGACTCCATCTGGGACTTCCATCTTGGACATGGTACGAGTAGGAGCTTAGGAACCTTATACGTGGTTCTGAATAGGGATGGATTGATGAATAAAAAATAGTTCAGTTCAAGTAAAATCCCAAACTGTGTGTAAGTATGAATCAATCAGGCACGCCATGTTATGTTTCCCCCGGGTTAAACAACGGCCGTGAAATACACACACATGCATGTTCATGCACTTAGACTAGTAGGTGGGTGTTTAATAATGTATAGACTATTCATTTTAAATGAAGTGCATTAGCTTGCTACATTAGTTAGTGTAGATGGAGTAGAGTTGCAGTGGATAATCATGTGTTTTGTTTCACTTCAGGAAAAGTGCTTCTGTACAGCTGTAAGTAAAGTACACTTTTAGTTTGCATCAGAATCCCTTGACGTGAATGACTGCCAGTGGCTGATTATCAAGACTAACACACTGGAATATAAGAGCTGTTATTTTTCCCCTCACCTAGTGCTGTGTGTAGACGTTTTCCCCGTCACCTAGTGCTGTGTGTAGACGTTTCCCCCGTCACCTAGTGCTGTGTGTAGACGTTTCCCCCGTCACCTAGTGCTGTGTGTAGATGTTTTCCCTCACCTAGTGCTGTGTGTAGACGTTTTCCCCCTCACCTAGTGCTGTGTGTAGACGTTTTCCCCCTCACCTAGTGCTGTGTGTAGACGTTTCCCCGTCACCTAGTGCTGTGTGTAGACGTTTTCCCTCACCTAGTGCTGTGTGTAGACGTTTTCCCTCACCTAGTGCTGTGTGTAGACGTTTTCCCTCACCTAGTGCTGTGTGTAGACGTTTCCCCGTCACCTAGTGCTGTGTGTAGACGTTTTCCCTCACCTAGTGCTGTGTGTAGACGTTTTCCCTCACCTAGTGCTGTGTGTAGACGTTTTCCCCCTCACCTAGTGCTGTGTGTAGACGTTTTCCCCTCACCCAGTGCTGTGTGTAGACATTTCCCCCTCACCCAGTGCTGTGTGTAGACGTTTTCCCCGTCACCTAATGCTGTGTATAGACGTTTTCCCTCACCTAGTGCAATGTGTATACGTTTTCCCCCTCACCTAGTGCTGTGTGTAGACGTTTCCCCCTCACCTAGTGCTGTGCGTAGACGTTTTCCCCTCACCCAGTGCTGTGTGTAGACGTTTCCCCCTCACCCAGTGCTGTGTGTAGACGTTTTTCCCTCACCCAGTGCTGTGTGTAGACGTTTTCCCCGTCACCTAATGCTGTGTATAGACGTTTTCCCTCACCTAGTGCTGTGTGTAGACGTTTTCCCCCTCACCTAGTGCTGTGTGTAGACGTTTCCCCCTCACCTAGTGCCGTGCGTAGACGTTTTCCCCTCACCCAGTGCTGTGTGTAGACGTTTCCCCCTCACCCAGTGCTGTATGTAGACGTTTTTCCCTCACCTAGTGCTGTGTGTAGACGTTTTCCCTCACCTAGTGTTGTGTGTAGACGTTTCCCCCTCACCCAGTGCTGTGTGTAGACGTTTTCCTCCTCACCCAGTGCTGTGTGTAGACGTTTTCCCCCTCACCCAGTGCTGTGTGTAGACGTTTTCCCCCTCACCCAGTGCTGTGTGTAGACGTTTTTCCCCTCACCTAGTGCTGTGTGTAGACGTTTTCCTCCTCTCCTAGCCATTGTTTGCTGTAGCGTTGGTTGCTGATGTGTGCTGCTAGCGAAGAACTCCTTGTCCTGAGTTTAATGTTTGAGATGTTTTATCAGGTTACTGTAGGAAGGTGCTGTAATTCCTCCTCTTGAGATATTCAGAGGACAGTTTGCAGTCTGCTTTGCTTTGATTGCCATCATAACAGATCATCTGCTGTAATTTTGTGTCGTCTGTTCATCAGCACAACAACGGCATATGTCATATCGTAACCCCCGGTACCAGATGTCGGTATTGGAGCGTTATTTTACGTGTAAGCACAGAATCAGACCAGTACGGATATCAGTATCAGTATCCATGATAGCTGTGAGGGTTAGATGACTCGGATTTGTGGCTTGACTACGACGCTGACGTTTGACTGAGAAAGGTCCGTTTTGTTACGTGAACCACGTGTTAGAGAGGACCTTTCTTTGGTTGTCTATAAAGGGAAGCATGGAGACACAAACAAGTTCGGTTTAGCCCTTGTTAGCATTGGAGAAGAACCCAGGAGCAATCGGATTGACAAAATGGCCCACTTTCCAGTGATAATTCCCAAAGCAGTATACAGTACCTAATAGCTATAGGTCTATAACAGAAGGCCTTTTTCACTCTTGGCTACTTAGGAAAGAAAAATGCATGGAAGGCAGGCGACGACTCATACACACACACACACATACACACACACACACACACACACACACACACACACATAGTTTCAGTGCGGTCAGCAGCAGTAATCTAGTTGATTGAAGGCTCAGGTGAGCTGTTTGGTCCAGAGGCCCTTAACGAGGGGAGCTTTAAAGAAGAGTGATAGATCTTTTGCTTGTCAGCTCAATTTGAGAAACGAGGGAGGAAAGTATTACACTAAAAGGAAAGAATAGAGAAATAGCAGAGTTGGCAATGTGACAGGAGGAAAAATAACTTCAGATTCCAAAAGGCACTAGTAGAAGTTGCCTGGCCTGAGAAAGCACTACCGATCGAGAGTGAGTGGGAGTCGAGGGCAGAGGAGGTAGGGGAAGAAAAAGAGCCGCATTTCTGCCTTCCTAAAGCAGGATATTTATAGAGGCGAAAGACTTCAGGCAAAATGAGAGGGAGGGAAAGAGAGAGAGAGAAAGCGTGTGACCTGTTGCTTCTAAATGGCTATGAACAATTAATAACTCCTCCAAACTCTTTCACACCCACACGCATTGATTCACACACCATGAATATGTATGGAACCAGCACACACTTCATGCTGAAATTCTCTCACGACTTCATATTAATAAGAAGCTAACTAGGAGAAAAAACGCAGAGTCGAGCAGTGGCGTTTTTTCGGTTAGAGCAAACTACGGTACTGTGTGAAAAATAAACGGGTGTTTACCAGGCCCGTGTTTATTGGTTTTTAATTTCAATATGAAAATGGGAGCCTATCCCAGGGGACACGGGGAACGAAGCGGGGGACACGGGGAACAAAGTGGGGGACACGCTGGACGGCGTGCCAATTCATCACTCACACACCCATGCACACACTATGGATAATTTAGAGACGCCAATCAATATACTGCGCATGTCTTTGGACTGGGGGAGGAAACCGGAGTACCCGGAGGAAACCCTTGAAGTACGGGGAGAATATGCAAGCTCCACGCAAACGCCAGAGGTGCGAGACAAACGTGCTAACCACTAAGCCAATGTATACCCCCCCACCCACCCCCACCCCTTTGGCTTCCTTGGCTTGCGATGAAATAAGCAATTGTATATTTTCATGAATATCCATTAATCCACATATGAAAACCTGCCCACTGCGGTACATTTCAGTGTGAACAGAGTTGACCTGGAAAACTATTCTCCGATAAAACCGGCTATTCTCTGATGAAGATGTGTACTCTGGAACCATACTAACCAGAAATAGATGTTTATTTGTTTAAAAAAAAAAAAAAATTGCAGCACCTGGAAAATCCTGCAGATTTTGTGAGCCTCCATGTAGTCCTCCTGTACCATCACCCTCTTGCTATTTTTAAAAGAGTGCAGTGATCCACATTAGCAGAACATCAGGCGCTAACGCTGATCTATTCAGTAATCACTGATATACAATCACGGTCCTTCAAGATCGTTCATCTATATTCGGGTAAAAAGGAGAACAATCGCAGATTTACGAGTGGAGCGAATGACAAACAGATGCTGAGTCCTTGGCCATCATTCTCTCTCACTTTTCTCGTACTTGCATACACGCTGTCTTTTTCTTTCCCCCTCGCACAGCGCATTCTTTCAGTCGTTTCAATGCTCAGCTGCGAGTTTTCAAGAGTATCACAGCGCGGAGCACGAGTGTACACCATAATGAGTTAAGTACTGTTCAGTAACAAGTCAACAGTGTCTGGATTTATATGTCAAGCTACAATTGGTTGAGGTTAGAGTGAAGAGTGGAGCACTCGCAGCATTAATTACAACTTCTTTCATACAAATTCTGGGTGAGATCTTTTAGAGGGTAATCAAACGTTACTTCAAATATGAGTATATTGAAGGTAGTAAAGCGTAACTGTCCATGTCTCAGTGTGCGGCAGGCGCTTGTGATTACACCGTGTTCTCTTTGGTCCTGTCTCTGCCCCGTCAGGTCGTTTTGTTCGGTTTGTTATCCTAACGTGTGCACCTGTTCCATGTTTGCGCCCTTAATTATTTCGTCTCGATCGAAACAAAACATAGTCTCGATCGAATGCTTGGAGTTTTAAGGGTTAGTTATTTGTGTTGTAATTCAGGTGTATCTGACGTTTGGATTTGGAAATGCTTGTGATGACCCTATCTGCCCGTGTCTTGACCCCTGCTGAGTTTAATGCACTCGCATCCTGCTTCCCTGCTTATTTTTATTGCCAACCAACCAATCAAGCAAGTCCATTTATTTATTCATGAACTATTGATGTTGTATAATATTTTCTCTCTTTCTCTCATCTCTGTTTAGATGACCCAGGAGCAGTATATATTGGCGTCCCAGTCGAGTGCCCTGCAGAGGCCGGGTTGCCCCGCTCCGTACCCAGTGGGCATCTACGGTTGGCGTAAACGCTGTCTCTACTTCTTCATCCTCCTCCTCCTTGTCACCATGATTGTCAACCTTGCACTCACCATCTGGATCCTGAAAGTCATGAACTTCACAGTGGTGGGTGACTCTCTTTATCTTACAAATCTTTGTCTTTATTTTGACCTTTCCTTTCCTGGAGAGGAAGGCGTCCCAACTGGCTGTCGTGTGCAGACATTTCTGGCACACATTTCCTCACGGAATATGAAATATACATATGCATGGTTCAGTTATTACAATTTGCTGCATGTTTTACTGCTTTGTTCTTTTCTAACACACTTGACAAAGCTCATGAAAGACTAATAATTAGGTGATGAGTCAGGAGTTTAACCTGCTAGCGAATAAGCAAAAAAAACCCCTCCCATGGTAGTAGTTATCTAATTCCCATCTAATTATCACTGAAGGACAAGGAAGCAGAAGCTTGTAGTCATCATAGTGGGAAGATTTTGTGTCCCTCAAGATGGCAGGATTATAGTCTGGATAGGAGCAAGAGCTTAAAGACCTTGGGGCAGAAGCAGAACATTCTGGCTCACAAGATGTTAGGACCGTTGGCGAGGTTGTAGAGTCCAGGATGCATGCAGGATTTTTGTGCCCCTCAGGATATCAGGAGTAGGGAGAGTATTGCTGACAGTATGAGCTTGTAGATCTTAGATCATAAGCAGGATGGTGGATGTGGGATGGGAGCAGATTATTGTAGACCTTATGAGTGGTCTGGTTGGTAATGGGAACATATAGACCCCCAGAGGAGAGTAGGAGATTTTGAGCCCCAGAGTGGGATCCGGTTGGGAAGAGGAACTTGTAGAGCTCTGGATGAGAGCAGGAGATTGTGGCCCTAACAATACTGGCAGCAGGAGCTTGTAAAGCTTAGATCAGGACCAGGAGATTTTGAGCTTTAAGATTGCAGAACTGAGATCATGGCAGGAGCTAAAGATTGTAGACAATAGATCAAGAAGTAATTCTGAGCCTCAGTATGGCAGGAGTGGGATCAGTTGGGGAGATCTGCTTGCTTTTAGACCTCAGGAAGAGAACTGGAATCAGGAGTGGGATTTGGATGGTAGCAGAAGATCGTAGAGTTTGATATTTTCTTCCGTTGAAATTTCAGAAGTGGGATTTGGTTCAGAATTTGAAGAAGCTTGTAGACCTCAGGATGAGAGCAGGACTTTGTGGGTTGGTGGAAGGCGGAAGGAGCTTGTAAAAATCAGAATAGGTTCCTTTAAGGTTCAAACAGAGAATATGTACTCTCCAGGATACAACACCGGTCCTTAAGGTTTAGTCACCTTTCTCTTGTAACTAAAGACACAAAAGATGTAAAGGTACGGCAAGTATTTATGTCCTCAAAGGTACAGATGAGAATCCTTTTTGGCGACTGTGGTCAGGGTTGAGTGAGAGGAAGGAAAAGAAGAAACAAAGGAGTTGGTATGGTGGATGAACACATCTGTAATGTGTTCTCTATGTCGAAAAAAATTTAGGGTTCAAAGTCCTCAGGTTTGGAAGTATGGAAAGGATCATGCGCAGATCCGAAAGCATACGTAAGAAAAACAAAGAATTGCTTTTTAGTAGTAATCCAAAGTTTGCGGACCCCAAAATGCAGCGAAAGTATCAGTGGACAAATTGTGCGAGACCGTAATATGGCAGCTGAGTGAGGCGAAAATGTGCTTTCAGTACCATGCATTTGTGCAATTTCTGGCGCTCGCATGGACAGCTAAACAACCTGTTACAACATTACGGAGGTGTTGCTTTCGAAACAGCTGCCTATGATGGAAAGCAGCTTTGCTACGAGACACGAGTCAATGTGTGCTGGCTCTGATTCTGAGGGCAAAACCGACCCGGTATGATTACCAACAGAAAAGATTAAAGAAAAAAAAAATTCCCTGTAGCTTCTTCAGCCTTGTAGCCTGTAATATCCCCCATCTGCCACCAAGGCGACCAGCGGTAGATAAAATAAACCTATCAGGACTTATGTGTCTATCCATTTCCCTCCATTTTCTCCCTAAAGCCTTTTCTGACTCAATTTACGCTGGCGGTCAGCCTCCATTCGGCTAACGATAGCACATAAGCCCCTGGGGGAGGCTACCTTTCAGATCCTGATTGGTGTTAAGGGCTCTGAACGAGAGAGAAAGAAGGAGGTGGAGAGTGAGATAAGATAAAGAAAGATGGAGAGAGAGAGAGAGAGAGAGAGAAGAAGAAGCAAAGAGATGGAGTCAGAATAGAAAGTTCTTTGTCTACAGTGCAGTTCTGATTCACACACAAAACATAAAATACGTATACACGTGAATGAGCCGTTACTATAGAAACAATAAAGGGTTACTATAGAAATGATAAAGCGTTACTATAGAAATGATAAAGGGTTACTATAGAAACAATAAAGGGTTACTATAGAAACGATAAAGCGTTACTATAGAAACGATAATGGGTTACTATAGAAACAATAAAGTGTTACTACAACCCTGTGATTGGCAGCTGTGCTAGTGTCAGAGCTGCCGTAATAGAAAATGAATAAACACCCTCTGAACCAATCAGAATCCAGCATTCAGCAGCGCCAATTCGGACCGCGGTTAGATGTCGTGTTCTGATGACATCATCGTACTGAAAACGGTGCGTCGGTGAGACGAGCGTCAGGACGAGTCCGGTCCACACCGGAACCCTTTTCTCCGTATCATGTGGGAAATGAAGTTTTACGGAGTGAGTGACATTAAGGTCGAGGCAATCAGTTACGCACGCCTTCCGTCCGCTCGCCTTATTATGGATCTGATGAATAACGGCTCGCGTGTGAACCATCGCTCCGAGATACTTTATTAACTTTCAATGTCATGGGTCGAAGGAGCAAAAGGACAGTTATTTTGTGTGTGTGTGTGTGTGTGTGTGTGTGTGTGTGTGTGTGTGTGTGTGAGGAAAGTGTTTTTTCCTTAAACATCTTTTTTTCCAAGAGAAAATTGAAAGAATGAAAAATGAAAAAGAGGAAATATTGCATTAGTCATCTATATGAAAGATTTGACATTTATATGTGTGTGTGTGTGTGTGTGTGTGTGTGTGTGTGTGTGTGTGTGTGTAATTGTTTGTTAGGTTTAGCCTGTTATTACAATGTAAT
>NC_071283.1:1259236-1269236 GCF_023375685.1 Ictalurus furcatus
CATTCCTCCATTCCTCCATCCATCCATTCCTCCATTCCTCCATCCATTCCTCCATTCCTCCATCCATCCATTCCTCCATCCATTCCTCCATTCCTCCATCCATTCCTCCATTCCTCCATCCATTCCTCCATCCATTCCTCCATTCCTCCATCCATTCCTCCATTCCTCCATTCATTCATCCATTCATCCGTCCATCAGTCCTCCATCTATCCATCCATCTGAGAGCCACACTAAAAAACAATAAACCACACAGCATAGATTTGTTGCATTTGTACTCATTAAATGAAGCAGAATGTGACTACACTGACCAGAAACAAACAAACAAACAAACAAACAAACAAACAAAACACACTCATCCACTCGGCTAAACCAGCGCTGTTTAAATTCATTAGCGTTAACATGTTGTTATTTTTTCCTCCCCATTACATACTGCTTCTTCTCTGTGCTCCTTCACACGGAGATAAGATAAAGACAAAATGCTGATCTTCTCAGCACGCGCCTCATTTCCTTCCTGCCAATCTCAGCCGCCGCCGGTTCAAGGCCGCTAACGTGGAGCGCTCGGAAAAGCCGAGGATTTCTGAATCGCGCTTTAGTGTTCTTACAACACGAGCGACCTTGGAGCTAATTGAGGCTCAGAAATTCACGTATTCCATCATGAAGCTTAATACAAACACACTCTGAGTGGAAATGTTTTCATGAAGTGCTTGTTTTTATTCGTCGAATAAACGACAGATCGGCTTAAAAGAGTGTTTTATTTTTAAGCAACAAGGTGTAAATGAGATCGGGTCTCCCGCGGTTACGGCGACAGAATTTAGGAAAACGAGGTTGAGGTCTGCACTGGGCGACTTTACGAGTCTGAAACACAACGAAATTCATAAGAATTCTAGAAGAAATGTTGCTGGGATTAAAACCAATAAGACCTTCTCCGACTCCTCGCTTCCGGACGCGACGCGCGGTTACTTTCGTATCGATATGAAACGTCAAATTAATCCATTTTGCCAAATGGGAAAGTTCCAGAATTGTGCCAACTCGTACAGGTCATGACGCAACCCTCTCAGCGCCGATCTTTAGTGTCGTATCCGTAGGTCATGTCTGCCAATTTGTCTTTCTCTGCTGAAAAACGACCAGCATCACTGCCAGGTTGACGGGACGTAATTAAGCCCACGCTCTGTCTCGGCCGTCGGAGCTCGTTCCAAACGTTCCATCGCTCGAGGGGACGAGGGCAAATTTCCGGGCTTCGCCGAGGTTACGAGTTCATCCACCCGGATGATGTCAGACGTTTATCTCACGAGTCTGAAAACCCGACAAGTGCAAACAGAAGCAATCAGATGGACATACTCTTCAGCCTGTAACCTTCGACCCCTGCTACTTTCTAGGAGATGATGAGAGCAAATTTTACTAAACCTAATGAGCAAAAGAAACCTTTTTTTTTTCTTTCTTTTTTAAAAAAACAAACAAACTACCACTTCTTTTGTCTGCTACAAAAAATAAGACATAATTACAGGCTAATAATAACAAACCAGTCTGCGCCTCTTCCTGTAAATATGCAAAACGGTGCGATGCAAATTGGGCTAATTACGCTTCCAAAAACAGAACTGCTATCTAGATTTAAGCTTCTTTTTCATTCTTGAGTCTTACTCATACCTCCTTCATTGTTCTGTCGATCTACTCATCTTCTTTCTCTCTACCTGTGTCTCGTGAATGCACTTATTCTCACACAGATCTCCTCCTGCTCACTCTTACATTCCTTAAACAAGCTCAGAAACTCAGTGCCCCCCCCCCCCCCATGGACATTTCTCTCTTGCCTTCCTCGACTTTAACCCAGCGTGGACATGAGGTTTGATGATATGAGACAGCTCTTTATGCCGATCGTTTGGAAAAGCTGTGGCTTTATCGCGTCCACACCAAGTCCCAGAATGGTAGAAAGGAACAGCTACGCTGTAACGGCTCATTTCTACACGCCGCCGAGCACTGGCGCAGGTCGGGACTCCGCCCGTAATCGGTTATATGGTCTTGTCTTGAAGTATTGATTCCCCAAAACACAACTGTTCTGACTCACTTCACAGATGGCTTTTTTTTTTCACGTGAAAATATCTATTTTGTGGCCGACGTGGTGTTTAGGAAACCGTATGACGTGACGAAACGATCTCACCAAATGGCGCCAACGCAGGAGCCCCATCCATGAGCATGACCGGAAAGTTCGCTTTATCGGCGTAAGCGTGAACCACTTCCGTCGACACTATGCGCTTAACCGTGAAAGCTGCGTTCGCCATTTTGCAGAAATTTTATAAATTTGATAATTTGATAAACATCTTTCGCTTTTAGGACCTCTTACAAATTTGCATTTGAAGAATCTGAAGGTCCATCTTGAATCATTTCCTGTCGAGCAGCGTTTTCATCGAGTCATAAAGGAAGGAAATGAATGATAATGATGATGAGTCTTTATTTATCACATATACGCACAGTGAAATTCTTTTCTTCGCATATCCCAGCATGTTAGGAAGCTTGGGTCAGAGCGCAGGGTCAGCCATGATACAGTGCCCCCTGGAGCAGAGAGGGTTACTCAAGGGCCCAACAGTGGCAGCTTGGCGGTGCTGGGGCTTGAACCCTCGACCTTCTGATCAGTAACCCAGAGCCTTAACTACCAACGCCCCCAAATATTTAACACAATGACACTATCTGTATCAGTTTATTGCTCCAAATATAAACCCAGCATCTTGAACCCCCAATCTTCTGATCAGTAAACCAGAGCCTTAACCGCCAAGCCACCACTGCCCCCATGTAACTAAAGTAAACGTTGCTTTATGCAAATTCAGAGAAAGAGGTGAGCAGGGATTGGACAGCAAATTTGTTGTGTTTCCTATAAATACTGAAGTTAAAGCCAAACCCAAATCCCAAGCTGACAGTTGTATTGATTTTGGGAAGACAATGGTGAAACTGGGTTAGCCAGCGTGGCCTGGTCATTACTGGGATGAGTGGGGGTGTGTGTGGGGGTTGTGGGGGTGTATTTGTGGTAACTGATGGTTTTGGCCTGTTTTTTTTTATCCCGGTGTGCTCTTTTCTAATTGTCCCCCATGGGAGGACATAAGAGCTCATCACTTCAAGCAGGACCGAATAAAAAGAGGCTTATTTTTACCTTCTCTCTCATTCTATCTCTGCTAAAAAAAAAAAACCCAAAAATGATGAACTCTCTGGTGGCCATTGCTGGAATGGCTGTGTGGGGACATTTCTTTGGCAAAAGTTCCCTGATCTAAGCATTTTTTGTCACTCTGTGACTGCAGGTTACAGCCTCCAAAGTCTTTTGACGTCTTTTCTCTCTTCCTTCACTTCAAAAACACACTTGTGGAAAAACTAGCGACCCGGGGGTTTCTTTTTTTTTGGGGGGGGGAGTAATAGCGCCAGGGTGTGTCACTCTGAGAGAGACTCGGACAGACGTCTGTGGACTCCTGGTCTAAGTGTCCCGTTCGGACAGAGCCACGGCGGGCGCAGGGTGACCCAGGTAAAAATAGGTCCGCATTAAGATTTAACGGCTTCTCGGCATGATAAAAAGCACTGAGTGAATGAAAAGGGGAATATTAATTCTGCACAGTTGAAGACTGAACACACACACACACACACACACACTCTATCTCTCTTAGCGAAGTCCTGCTGTGCCACGATTATCCTCAGCAGCAGCGCATTTTATCCGTAATTCCATTCTGAACTCTAATGGATTAGAATTACGCAATTTTCCAACTTGATCTCGGTGAAGCCTTAAAGCAACAAGAGAAAGCGATGTTACTGGATTTATTAAAGAGCCGTAAGAAAACCCTGTTCCTCACACCGACCTTCCATGCTGCTTCATCACACCACTGCTGCTCATGCTTTTCTTCTAACAGACTGTTTTATTCCTCTCTTAATGTCCGAGCCTTGCTTCCGTCCCTTTTACCAGAATCTTATCCGAATCCTAAATATTCTCTATCATTCCACGCGAGACCACGACTTTCCCTGCTGTTAGAGCTTATACTAGTAATACTGTAACAGGCCACGCCCCCTTGGTTTGAAGAAGGCGGAGTTGTAATAGAATCCTGGAGGATAATACCCTATCCATGACTCCATCACAGGTAATGAGGTCACGCTCTCCATGACAGCTAATTAAGAGGACAAACAAACTGATTACTGTTGTCTTAACGCCTGTGACACTGTGTTACCACCTCCCACCGACCCCCTCCACACACACACACACACACACACCAGGCATATGGTAACCCGGCCTCGCCTCTGCCCTCACACTGGGTAAAATTAATTAAAGAACGATTTAGGAATAATTAAAGCAACATGTCGACATTACATGCACCCCGGTGGCCATTTCAGCATTTACTGCAGCATCTCGGGTGTTATAGGGAGACAGCGGAGACATGGTGACCTCTGACACTGAAAAAGGAACGCATTGCAGGTGTGTGTGAGAGCAAGAGAGACGGGAATTTGACGTGAAGAGGTAACTCCTAGCCCTCATTAACATTCCAATCAAGTTACAAAGCGCTGACACTGGAGACTCCTTCCAATTGCACGCGTTTAATCGCAGAACACATCCCTGAGGCGAACGAGCGGTTACTATAGAAACGATAACGTATTAGAACGAGCGCACTGTCAGAGTTGCCGTCGTCCACCTTCTGGACTTTAAAACTTGAGTTCTTGTGGACTGTTCTGCCAAGATAGAGGAACGTTACAAGGAAAAAAAAGTTTCTATTCCTGTCTGTCCACAAACCTACACACTCGTCTAATCCTGGCCATGAGTTCAGTTAATCCTCAACAACTTTCTACGCCAGATTTTAACTTCCACAACTGCCAAAGTGTTCGTATTATACTTCTCTAGAAAACACACGAATAAACAAACCTATATGCTTAACTGCTCAGCTCAGCTCTGCGCTTGAAGTGGATCCGGTCTCACACATACGCTTTGGATGTACAAATAATAACGCGCTTTGTTTCTTCGTCCTGTTCCTAAGGCGTATCGAGGAAGCGGGGCGAGCTGGAGATTAAGCCGCGATGTTTGCAGAAGCAGACGCAGATAAAGAGGATGGCGTTTACCAGAGACAAAGAGAACTCACAAAGGGCTGTTCTGGAGATTATGGAGGAAAACACAGTGGCGTTACCTTCCCGCTGACCGCGTCCCGCTGTCCCATTCAGGATACATCCGCATTAAAAAACCACACGTTTCCATAACGACAGCGCTAATATTTCCCTACTGACCGTGCATGTACCATTGCAGAATTACCGCCAAAATGCATACAGGACTGCTGGCCTTGTACAGCTCTGTGTTTTAGTGTGATTTGAGATATATGGTATACATATTCCCAAAGAGGAATATGGGAATCTCTAAGGATTCCCTTTAGGATGCTAGATTTATGCTTCCTCTACAGAACTATTCACAGTATTCCTTGAGCATTTTGTAGCCTTAATACTTGGAATTAGATGTGGATTTTATTTCAGGAATCTACACAAAATCACCCATAATATCAAAGTAGAATAGAGGATGGTGGTTGGGGTTGGGTTGGGGGGAGGGGTCTGGTTTATAAAGTAATACAGTTTGGGAAATTATTTAGTTTTAATGATTGCATTAATATTCACCCACATTGCTAAGAAACCTATGAAACAGTTCCAGTGCAACCAGAGGTATCATCGGAAATCACATAACCCGTTGAATATTTAGTAGATCTGTGTGCAACTGGAATATCACACAAACTCTTGTGATATAAATACACCTGTTTCTAGAGTTTGACAATCCCACAAAGTGACGTTTAGTATCCAGTATTAAAAAACCGGAAAGGTTACAGCACAACCGCGACTGTCTAGAGGAGGTCCACCAAAAGTCATAGACCAGGTAGAGATGGGATTAGTAAGGGAACCAAGCAAAGGGCCAAAGGTAATGCTTATCATGATGCTACCACCACCATGCTTCATTGTTCTGGACAGGTATGAATCAGGGCAAGCAAACAATTCAATATTTAATATAAATTTTTAAACGGAACACGGGTGGCATGGTGGTGCAGTGGGTAGCGCAGTCACTACCGTGCAGGATCTGTATTCTGTTTTATCAAGGTCGTCATAGTCTACAAATATAATGATAATGAACCTTTATCACAGCACAGTGAAATTCTTTTCTTCGCATACCCCAGCATGCCAGGAGGTTGGGGTCAGAGTGCAGGGTCAGCCATGATACAGTGCCCCCTGGAGCAGAGAGGGTTAAGGGCCTTGCTCAAGGGCCCAACAGTGGCAGCTTGGCGGTGCTGGGGCTTGAACCCTCGACCTTCTGATCAGTAACCCAGAACCACTAAACCACCAACGCCCCCAAATATTTAACACAATGACACTATCTGTATCAGTTTATTGCTCCAAATATCCGTATCTTTATACAGAGTTATACCTGAAGTAGGCGTGGCCTAAGCCAGAAAGGGTTTTCTTTCTTTCTTTCTTTCTTTCTTTTTTAAGAACCACATATTCACATGTACATTTAGGCATTAGGCTGGCAATGTAATCATGTAAAACATCCATCCATCCATCCTCTATACCGCTTAATCCTTTTCAGGGTCATGGGGAAACCTGGAGCCTATCCCAGGGAGCATGGGGCACAAGGCGGGGTACACCCTGGACAGGGTGCCAATCCATCGCAGGGCACAATCACACACCCATTCACACACTACGGACACTACGGACACTTTGGACTCGTCAATCAGCCTACCATGCATGTCTTTGGACTGGGGGAGGAAACCGGAGTACCCGGAGGAAACCCCCGCAGCACGGGGAGAACATGCACACTCCGCACACACAGGGCCACGGTGGGAATCGAACCCCCGACCCTGGAGGTGTGAGGCGAATGTTCTAACCACTAATGTGCTAATGCCCGCATGTAAAACATCTGAAGGTGCATTGATACAGTTGGTGGTTAGGTTTGGTGAGATGATGGCTCTACATTCAAGTTAGCATGTTGGAAAACCAGTCCACCATCACACACACAGGGGCCCACATGAAGCCTGCTCCGAGATTTATCACACAGCCAGGACAAGCTTGGACAAAGAATCGAACCTTGAGGAACTCCTGTAGTGAAGTGGTGAAGCGATGAAACGGAGTTTTTCCTCTCCTCTGGAGATGTGATGAAAACAGGTCAAAGCGTAGAGTGGAAGAGAGGACGTGGCGTTTCACAGGACCATTGGCTGCCGACAATTTGAAGGATGAGGAACAAGGACGGAGGTTTTCTCTGGCTTTGTGTGCAGCGCCAGTGATCTTATCAAATGCGGGGCCTGTTTTCGGTATTCAGCTCGAGATGAGACATTAGATATGAGAAGAACAGGACGTTCTATGAACGAGTGGGGGTTGAGGGTCTATCTATCTATATATCAGTCTGCATTGTGTTGAACTTTTCCACATTCTGTAGGGTAACATCCTGGAACTGAAATGGACGTACTGTCTTGGATCTAATGAAAATAACCATTGTATTGAAGTGAAAGGAAAAATCAATATCGCTTGCAAAATTATTTAATTATTTAGAAAGTATTCGCCCCCGTTGCTGGTGCTGGTGTTTTTTTTATAACCAAGAACTGTGAAGCATGGTGGTGGTAACATCATATTGAGCATTATGTTTGGCCTCTTGTTAGCCTCTCTGTCTAATCCACACTTTACCTGCTCACTGACCTTTGCCCCTTTGCCTGATTGCCTCCTCTAGGCAGAGTTGTGGTTATGCTCTTTCCATTTTTAAAATGATATAAATCCTCTTGTGGGAGTTTTACCTGCTCGGGCTTCATGATGTTTCTTTAGGTAAGTTCTCTTTAACTGTACACATGTCGACTCCCTTCAACTAATTATGTGACTTCTGATGGTGATGTAAGGTCTTCGCAGCAATGGAGGTGAACAGTTATTCAATCCCGACGAAATAATTTCATAAACAATATAGAATTTCAGCATTATTTGCTGTAGTGTGTAGATTCATGACATAAAATCTCAATGAAATCCGACAAAACATGGTAAAGTTTGCATGTGTGTTGGGGAGGGGGTGCTTGGGGGGGCCGGGGGGAATACTTATACAACTTATACAACTGAAAATTATCCATAATGCTTACAGAAACACCACATGTCAATGACCGGGTAAAGTTGGGATTACTCGGATAAGTAACTAAGAGGAAAAGTGTAACGCTGACGTGATGCCACCGCCACCGTGCTTCACAGATCTGGAAAAGTATTCATTAGGCTTTCTTTATACAATTATTCCAAATGTGCAGGGGGTGGGACGGGGGCAGAGGGTGGCTTGAATACATAAGCACAAAAGTGTTGTTGCTATGGCGCCCACACAGCTGGTCAACGACACAGTGGCCGGAGAAAGACTGCTTGTCTGGGTGGTAATAGGTTATCGATTGGCGAGACTGTGAATCGGGCTGGTCGGTGCTCGGTTCCTCCGGCCGTCAGAACAACATTATTAGAGAAGATCAAAGACACAGTGATGTGGAAAAATGTCACACTCTCGCTCTTCACCTCCTTCATTCCGGTGCAAGCTCTGAACCTGACACGTAGCTGCTGCTATCAGAGGGTGTTAGCTCTGATGCTAGAAGTGTGAGGGTTTGGCATTTTTGATGCTGTGATGAAATGAGCCTGAGTGTGTGTGATGTCCTTTCTTATCATTTACTCTCGCTCTCTCTCTTTCTCTCTCTCTCTCTCTCTCTCTCTCTCTCTCTCTCTCTCTCACACACACACACACACACTTCACAGTGATTCAACAAAGCAAAGTTTCACTCGTTTCGTTTATTTGAGGGCATATACAGACTGCTACTGTTGTCAAAAGTGGGCGGGGCCTGTCTGGCTAGTGTTTTGAGCTTGTTGTTTTTTTCAGATGAGAAACAGTACTAGCTACTATATATATGTATATATATATATATATATATATATATATATATATATATATATATATATATATATATACCTCCTAAAACTAATAGGTTTGATAATCGGTTGTTCGTCCGTTACGTCCTCGGCTTCGTACTAACTTCTCAGATTAGATTAGCAGCGCAAGCTAACGGTACTAGCTATGTAGCTACGTCCATTCACCAGAGGCACCAACGATCCCTCCTACTTCCTTCCAAGATTCATCTTTATCATTATGTTGTTGTAGGAAACGAATCAACGGCTTCTGACCAATCACAATCCAGAACACAACAGTTCCATGGTATACGGAATGCTAGTGCAGTTAGCAAGTAGTTCCTAGTTTGCTAATGCTAGTTATGAGGAACTTCATTAAAGAGTTCCCAAATCTTTTGAAACAGAAGTGTATTTATAAAGAAAAACTATACTTTTTTTTTTTTTTTGATCAGTTTCATATATAAATGATTGTTTATAATGCAAGAATAATGTCCAAGACTGATTTGTTATAATGGATAATGGTTAAAAAAGGTATCGAGATATAATTCCTGCTGTTATTTGAAAGTTCTTGTGGGTCTTTAATATATATATATGTATATATTTGTAAACACTTGGTATTTGATGAAAGATGAAACACAGCGTGACGGCGAGGTTAGAGTTGAGGTTTGTGGCGAATCGACGGCGTACATGTGTAAGGCGTGTAGCGATTACGGGTACGCTCGGTGTGCTAACGCGCGGTAAGTGTTTACATTTCCTGTAGTTTCTGTTTGAGTTCTTTAAATCGTTATTTAACGGGGAGAAGAGTGTAAATATTCCCACTGCAGGAATTATTCATATTCTCTGTTTAATCTGCTGCAGAAACCTTCAGCTTCGTTTCTCTCGTCCCACACATCGTTCTACACTTTAACACAAAACTACATCTGAACCAACGAGCTGCTGCTGAATCACAGCGTTTTATATCAAACAGAGAAAAACAGCAGTGGTGTAAAAAAAACTTTTATCAATTCAGAAAGCAGAAAAAGTGATTAAGATAAATGGAAAGGAAAAGAAGCATTAGAGGGAAATAAGAGTCTCTCTCTCAGAGCAGACTCTCTCTCTCTCTCTCTCTCTCTCT
>NC_071283.1:1274236-1331736 GCF_023375685.1 Ictalurus furcatus
GTGGGAAATGCAAACGAAAGAAGGGAAATGATGTAAAAATCATACGTCCGGTTTGACGTGATCGTCATCTCCACCACTTCCAACGAAGGCTAAATCCGTACCGATTAACATCCGAGAGTGAGCAGAATCCGTCACTTATCGGTGGTTCTTCTCCGCTTGGTGACTGTACGGAATAACCTCCTCCGGCTCGGACGCCGTTTCCTTGTCCTGGTGTGAAGACACGGAGCTTGATGGTCTTGGAGTGCCTTTGATTGGGAACGAGAGCCAATCTTCCTTATCAAATAAATCACCCGAGCTCCGGGTTTCCATTCGACCGGAGCTGATTGCGTGGCTGATTTTTCTAAACGTGCTCAAGTGGGTGTAAAATGCATCACTTCAGGGAAACAACATCCAGCGCAACTCCCACGTTTGTCCCTTCTGCTTACAAATCAATGGCTTTTTCATACAAGCGCTTAGCAGATTAGCATCGCATTATTGAACAGGTTCTGTGCTTGTGTAAAGTTTACCGGTCGCCTTTGGGCCTCTTTCAGAGCAGCGCCGCTCGAGACGGAGCGATTCCGCCTCGCCCGCGGCTTCAGCATCGACATGCTGCTCGCGTTATCATACGAGCACCACGGAAGTGCTGACGTTTGTGACCTCGACTGCTAACGAGCAAGAGCAATTACATAAAGAGGGGTTCATTTCAACCCGTTCTGATGCGAATAAATCAACCAATCCAATCAAGGAAGCTGTAAAGAACATGGTCCGGACCTGGGAGACGTCCTCCGAGCGTCCATGCGCAGGAAGGTTAATAACAAAATCCAAAAAACCCACAAAAAACGTCAGAGACAGTCCAGAGTTCAAACACAGAAACGCATGAAATCTAAAAAACAGTCCACAGGAAGAATGAATCACTGGAAATAATGCTGAACAACTCACTCAACACCAAAAGATTGGCAAGACTTCGCGAGAAAGCCATGCGCTTACGTATATAGTGCGAGAACAGAGAAGAAGAAGAGTCGTAGTATTATAAGGAATGGAGCGTCTGCTGGCGTGGACGTGAATTTATTCTTATAGGCTCCTTAATAGATTTGTTGTATCCTGAGTCCGTTACCCCCCAAAGCCTGGGCTTGGTACACCAATATTATACAGAATATTAATAATAATAATACTATTACTATTATATAGGACCGTTCTTTCTCTGCGCTTTGCTCTGTCTATAACACTTCATTACTCTATAGGATTTTTACAGCTTTTTTCAACACACTATAAGCTGTGTTTATGGTTTTTGTAGCGAACCCTCGGAGGCTGTGATGGTTTATCCTCGTCTTTATGGCGTTCTTTTACAGGGTCGACTTCAATTCTTTCGACGGTTTGTGTTACTGGCTTTTAATACTTTCCTTACACCTTAGTCTTGAGAGAAAGTCTACAGGATAGACAATTTCCACGTCTAGGCTCATAACAAGGGTTTTGTTTGCTAACGTCCAACTGTCCAATCACTGTGA
This sequence comes from Ictalurus furcatus, assembly GCF_023375685.1. Classification (NCBI taxonomy): domain Eukaryota; kingdom Metazoa; phylum Chordata; class Actinopteri; order Siluriformes; family Ictaluridae; genus Ictalurus; species Ictalurus furcatus. The sequence goes on from NC_071283.1 coordinate 1,275,721, forward strand.
GCCTCGTAAAAGTGGGGCTTTACATATTAAAAATGGCTGTAATTTCTACAAGGTTCAGAAATCCAATAAGGATGGATGCGAGTACATGTCAAACTGTCCAGTTACCTACAAACTGCCGGGTATAATCATCAATTTATTCACATAAGCAGAAAAACCAAGCCCGCTTAGCTTTGTTTAATTAGCATAAGCGTTTGCATATGGTAATTAAGTAAGCGTATGGTTCCATACGGTAATCCGTGGGTCTTGCCTGAGGCGATGTCATCTCCAGTATAGAAATCCCCCTCTTTCCCAGCATGCCAGTGCGGACGCAATCGAGTACGGATTAAGCAAGCGAAAGATGAGCGCTTTCCTACGGCACTCTCCTACCTCGCCGTATCGGCATGATCGAAATTAGTCTCGCGTTATCTCCTGATTTCCCTCTTTAATCCCTCCCTGGCTTTCGTAATTGGGGTCGATTCGGTTTGTGTTAACAAATTTGGGCTTCTTATGTTTAATGACTTTCAACAACAATACAAAATAAAACGGGTAAAACGTTCACGAATGAGGTTTCACGTGCCTCATACGTTACGAAGCACGTGTCAGCCTTCACCCTCACAGAGCTGTGGTATGTGGAGCCGCTAATAAAAGGTGACGCAACACTTTGGATGTGTAATTGGTCTTAAAAACAGCCGCCCGAACCCCGCGAAAGTTTCCTTCCAGATGGAGAAGGATACGTATCTCATTTTCGGCCCATGATTTGAGGCTAAAAATAAGAACGGTATCAATTCCAGTTAGCGTAATCTACATGATGGTTATGCTGACCGACGGTTTGGATTGTATCGCTGTTAGCATTTGAATGTTCTGCCAGACGTTTAGCTTAAAAAAGGACAGCACGCCAGGGTAGTGTTGAGGCAATACTTCGGTTTATGAAGAGTGACAGACCACTTTGGATCTTTAAGTGGTGACCACGAAATTGCTGCTGACGTGTAATTTGAGACGGAGAGACCAAAACAAGTGGAATAAACCACCATGCTGGGCAGGGGTAGAGGTGAGGTACAGAGGAAAAGGCACACACACACACACACACACACACACAATAAACTAGATATTTCTTTCTTCTTCCCCAAGGTCAGTTTAGGGTGTTATGGATATGATAGATAGCACAGAATGAATAATAGAGCCGGTGAAGCTAAGTATAAAAGGCGTCTGTGTGTGTGTGAGTGTGTGTGTGAGAGTGTGTGTGAGAGTGTGTATGAGTGTGTATGAGTGTGTGAGTGTCCCAGAGAAGCCCTCACGCTGTTTTATCACCGAGTCACTCTCCGAGTCCAAACTGAAGCACCGCTGTTCTCAAATCTCTGTATATCCGCCTGCAGCATGAAACAAACACAAGGTCAAATGGACGCTTTCCTTTTCTCTCTCTCACTGTAATATCTCTTCTGGGCGAGCGAGCTCTCCGACTCTCCTCCGCCGTCGTTTCTACAATCTCACCGTTTCCAGCCGGGTAATTCCACCATACTGTAGTTCCAGTCATAATGCTTTTATTAGCATAACTGGATGGATCACCGGGGCACACGGTGGTTTAGTGGTTAGCATGTTTACCTCGCACCTCTGGGGTGAGGGGTTCGAATCCTGCCACTGCACTGTTCTCCCCGTGCTTCGGGGTTTCCTCCGGGAACTCCGGTTTCCTCCACCAGTCCAAAGACATGCATTGTAGGCTGATTGGAATTTCCAAATTGTGGACAGGCTGTGACGGGCTGGCACCACATCCAGGGTGTTCCTCGCCTTGTTCCCCGAGTTCCCTCGGATAGGCGTCAGGCTCCCCCATGACTCTGTGTAGGATAAACAGTATGGAAAATGGATTGATGGATGGATGGATGAATCAGAAGCTTGTCACCGTTGGGCTCTTCAGCTCCTGCTCCTTCAAAACCCAGCATAGGTTATGAGAAGAATTGCACTGTACGGTACAGTAGGTGTATTATAACCAAATACTTACCTCATTGGCAAGTTTCCATAAGTCCTTGGTTGTTTTCATGGGTCAGGCTTTCACTGGGGCCCCCAAATGTTGGTCAACACCCCTGTGGTTGTCTACAGGTCATGTGACCACAAGTGTTGCCTCAATAGTCACCGTGCTTTATTTTAATTTGTTCACCCTTATACGTCCTCATTTTCCATTTTTCAAGTTGACTCTGGCCTTTGATGACCAGTCGAGAGCCCCGACTCTGATTACGAAGGCGTCCGTACTCACCACGCTCTCGCCGAAGCCCCAGCGACGACTCGGACCTCAGAGTCAAGTGCACGCGGAGGTTATTTGGCGTGTTTGTCTAACCTCGAGCCTGAAGTCTGCCTGCGCTGCTTCCGAATCAGACTCGAGTGTCCTTGTGTGATACGGGGCGGAAAAAAGTGGCTCGGCGTCCGTGGAGTGGCTCGGCGCTGAGCGCTTCTCAGCGTCCTGATTGAGCGGGAGAGTGTAAAAGCATAGCAGCTTCGTTTGTCCTTCTGATCCTGGCAGGGGAAAAAAAAAACTCCATTTCCCACGAGTCTCTGCTGCAGGAGATTAGAGGAGTGATGGTCCACTGCGTCCTCTATCACATCCTCTGGACAAACACACACACTGTCCAATCCTCCGGTGTTGTGTCTTAAATTGGAGCTAGCGTAGCGGCAAATAGCATACAATCCCATACCGAGCAGACATTTCTCAAGGCACCCACCACACACACACACACACACGCACACGCACACATCCAGGACAGAGTGGATTTTTATGATAATCCTTAACCGGATTTTGTAGAGCGGATGTTCTGATGTCGAACTCCTCAGCAGGAGTCCACTAATAAGAACGGTTTGCTTTTCATCAGATATAAAGAGCGAATTTTCTGAGCAATGTGTAATCGGCCAGGACCAGCACACTCGGTGTTGTGCTCTTTTCCCAACCGTTACAATCTTTAAAGAATGAAATGTAATACTTTTTATCCATTTACGGTAACATGTAGTGTTGTGGAACGTCTGCGAGACAAGTTACTTTACGTTTATACGTTTAATATTCCGCGCTATTGGCTAGGATCCGAACAAAACTAGCTTGCTTGCTCGATGACTTAATCCAACTTCAATCTGACTAGCATGCTAAGTTTAGCTAGCAGGTTAACCGTGTAAGCGTAGCGACATCTAGAAGTCTACGAGATACCTAATATCTGTTAGTTATAGACAAAGACGCACGGAGCAACCTGAAGACGTACGTTTTTATATGTTATTTTATTTTATTTAAGACTGCTGCCGAGTGGACTAGAAGAAAGTTTCGTCGTGGATGAGAACCTCCTACTTTCACTCAAAGAGGAACTGGTGTAGTGTAGTCATTGACCAATCAGGTTTAGTCACCACAGGTTCAAACAAAACTCTTGAAGAAATGTTAAGAACAGGATCCTGAGAAGTTTTTTTGTTTGTTTGTTCTCATGGCGTCGGCGTTTTCAGCCTTTTTCCTGCCGGAAACCAGCAGACGGTTGTGTGGAGAGCCAATCAGATCGCAGCATTCGGCATTCTGAAGCATGTGGCCAGAAAAATGCACAAAAACGATCGGATGCTCTGTGGACCGGTGGCGCATCCGAGGGCGAAACCAGTTATAAACGATATGGAGACGGTTGCCGTGGGCGTGTCCTGGTGTGATCCTGACGGGATTTGTGAGCGGATTTTCTCTCTGCGTGTCCACAGGATCAGAGACGGTGGAGACTCAGTGTCAGAGGTTCGAGGTCCGGAGTTCAGACGGAGACAGAGTTCTGTTCTCCGCAGATGAAAACGAGGTCAGCATCGGCACTGAGAAGCTGAGAGTGACAGGTAACACACGCACGCACGCACGCACGCACGCACGCAAATTTTTTTCTAAATTAAATTTCCATCCTCTCACATCTATCTAGCAGACTAAATACACTTTCTCAGCTTCTTCCGTCTCTCTTTACATCTCTCTCTATCTATCCCTCTTTCTATCTGTTTCTCACTCTCTGTGTTTATCTCTTTCTCCCTATATCCATCTGTCTCTGTCTTTGTTTCTCTTTGTTTATCTCTCATTGTTTATCTCTCTCATTCTCTCTCTCTCTCTTTCTGTCTCCCTGTCGATCTGTCTCTTTCTCTCTTTACACCTCTGTCTATCTAGCAAACTCTGTCTTTCAATCTCTTTGTCTATCACGGTTTATCTCTCTCCCTCTTTCCTTTTCTCTTTTTATCCCTGTCACATCTGTTTTACACTCTCTCTCTCTCTCTCTCTCGTTCTGTCTCTCTCTCTCTATCTATCTCTCAATCTCTCTCTCTCGTTTTATCGAGCAGTATGTGGGAGGTCAAGTGGAAAAGTGAGGTTCAGGGCCAGCAAACTCATCGTCCATTAAACCTGCCGAAAGAACGAGTGTACGTGTGTGTGTGTGTGTGTGTGTGTGTGTGTGTGTGAGTGTGAGAGAGAGAGAGAGAGAGAGAGAGAATATATAAACTCATTTATGTTCAAACTAGAGAGCAGAACAAATTCCCAGTGTACAAATGGAAAGAAAAAAGAACGACAGAACAAAAGGATGTTTTCATAGAGAACTGTGATGTGATGATGTCAGCACTCATCTTTTCTCTCCATCACTCACCTTCCCTTCGGTCTTTGGTATCTGTGCACTCCCTTCTCCTTTTCTTATTTTCTCTCTCTTCCTTTTATCATCCATTTCCTCTTATCCCTTTCCTTCCTGCCGCGCGGTCTTCTCGTTTTCTCACCCTCCCTCCTTTTCCTTTCTTCATTCCATTCTTCTCTGTCTCGCTCACCTTTCTCATTCTTTATCTCACACGTCCAGCTTTCTCAATCTCTCTCTCTCTCTCTCTCTCTCTCCTGTAGGTAACGAGGGAGTCGTGTTTGCTCATTCAGTTGAGACGCCGCACATTCGAGCCGAACCTTTCCAAGACCTAAAGTGAGTCTCAGCGTCTTGAGAGAGAGATAATATGAGAATTTAAGAGTGTGTGTGTGTGTGTGTGTGTGTGTGTGTGTGTTTGATGGCCAGTGTGCTAACTCTGATGCTTAGTTTTTTTCACCAGTCTTCATTAACACTCTCATGTACTTAGCATTAAGAGGAAAAGACCACGCCCACAGGAGATTCTCTTATTCAGCCAATAGGAGAAGAGCAAAAAAACATTCAATAAAGAAAAGAAAGAAAGAAAAGAAAGAAAACAAAGAAAGAAAAGAAAGAAAGAAAGAGAGAGAGAGAGACATGTAACACCATTCAATAAAGAAAAGAAAGAAAGAAAAGAAAGAAAAAAAAGAAAGAAAAGAAAGAAAAAGACAGAAAGACATTTAATACCATTCAATAAAGAAAAGAAAGAAAGGAAGAAAAGAAAGAAAAAGAGAAAGAAAGGAAGAAAAGAAAGACAGAAAGACATTTAATACCATTCAATAAAAAAAGAAAGAAGAAAAGAAAGAAAGAAAGAAAAGAAAGACAGAAGACAGTAAGGGTGAGTGAGGACGCGATGTGTAAAAAAGATCAAAGCTGATCAGAGTAAATATTCAGCGCTAGCTAGCGTAGCTTTGAGGTTACAGCGAGTAACGTGGCTGGTGCTGTTAGCGTAGCGGCTCAGTGAAGCCTCATCCTGCTGATTAACACTCAGGTTACGTTATAGCTGTTAGCTAGCTAGCTGCTAATGTTTAGCTAATAAGACGCCCATGCTAGCGTATCGATTAGCGAGCTCACGTAAGCTAGGTTGTTTTAGCACGCTAGGACGTCAAGTAGCGCTGGTCTTCGTGTGAGCTCTGGAGGTTTTTCAGACGGTTGTGTTTTCCCGAAAGCGAAGTTAGCAGAAACGTAGTGCGCGAATGCTTTAAGTGCGTCTTCCTCTCACGCTTTTTTCTTTCATTCTGATTCGCATCCTTGCGCTACGCTAGTTCCCTCTGGCTCTTCCTGATTGGTTTAATTCACTTCTCCGCATCGAATCGCTCTTTCATTAGAGCGCAGCTCGCGTTATCTTTAGTGTCGGTTTATTGAAGTGCATTCGTCACCTTGATGCTTAACACCCCACTGAAGAGGTTCTCGCTAATTACGCTAGTTATGAGCTGTTTTTCTTTCGCTCTGTTTCACTATAACTTTTTTGAAAGATGGTGGTTGAAGTAGGAACGATCTCTCTCTCTCTCTCTCTCTCTCTCTCTCTCTCTCTCTTTCTCTAAAAGTGCCACATTACGCAGTTAAAGTCAATGACACACATAATGAACTAATGGAGTCCATTAGCAGCTAATGACGTATGGCCGGGTTTTACAGAGGAAGTTAAATTGCGGCACTCGGTTTAAAAATACAGGAACGTAAGAATCGGTCCGCGAGATAAAACTCGCGAAACTTATCAACGTTTTTCAGCTGGTTTTTTAAACGCGGTTGTTTAATTCAAACGCATATGCTAATTCTGTACTTAAGCGTTAGCGTGCTAACTTCCAAACAAACTGTTTAGCAAAAACTCGTTTCTTTTTTTTTAAAGCAAATCCAGTCATTTGTCAAACCACTACAGCATGACGACACTCACGGCCTTTACACGATCCAAAGTTTTTTCGAGCGCAAAAGTTTACACACCCCAGGATGAAAAATAATAATAAAAAGAGTCACTACTAGCACAGAGATCATTTATACATTCGTCCCCCCGTCGCATCACGAAGAGGATCTTAAGTGTTCGATGTTTAAACAGTGTTTTAGTTGTACATACAGTACACTTGAGTGCAAAAGTTTGCACACCCTTAGGACGACAATGGGGAGGGGGAAGAAATTAAATTCATTGTATTTGTTTTGTTTGTTAATAAATGAACAAACAAATGAATCCTAATTAAATGCCCTAAAATAAGGTACTTAAGATTTTATAAATGATATTGATATAAAAAAACAAAACAAAACAAACAACCGAGGGGCGGAGCTAATTTCTGCAAATAATATATAAAGGGACGTTCGAAATGATGAAATGGCAGAATTAGAAATAAGCAGGTAAATATGTAAACAAACAAACAAATAACTCAATAATATATACAGTATTCAAGACGTATAAGAAATTGTGTAAGAAATCATATACACATCTATAGAATTAAAACTGTTCTAGTGAAATGTTGAACATTACACACTGCACATTTAAATTGTTAGAAAGAATGAAACTCTGTGTTATTTTTTTTAAAAAAATGGAGGACAGAGGAGATAAATAACGAAGAAAGAAAGGATTAAATCAATAAATACTGAAATAAGAGAAAACATATTTCAAATGTAATAGTTAATACTGGTCTAGAAGAAGTTTACATTCTGCACGTGTAAGTGTTCAGCACACACGACGTTTGGTTATTCATCGAGTGCTAATTCATCTTCATGTAGAACAAGATTTGAGAGTGTGTTGAATTTTATTTGACCAGATTTAAATTTATGGATCGTACTCATTGTTTAAACATGGACTTCTGCTGACTTCTGCTAACTCAGCGTTAGACCTCGTGCTTCTTCTCATTCTGACGTCCTTCGAGACGTTTGAGCGAAAGCAGACACGGCTGACTCATGAACCGAACGATAACCTTTACTTTCATCCGGCCTAAACCCTCGACGAATGCCGGAAACACGGTAATTTAATTCCCCTTCTTCCGTCTTGGGGCTGATTTCATTTAACCTGCTGCTGAAGCCCGAGATCTTTCACCAGAACACCAGTGAACAGCAGAGTTCAGTATTACATGGCCACGCTGACGTTCATAAAAACATTCTCGGCTCTTAGAGCCCAGATGTCCATCAGGATAATAAACGGAGTATGCCGAGAAGTTGCGTCTTTTATGGGAAGAGGCGTGGCCAAACGCCAGAGTTATTCCAGTAGTTTATTAAAGTGAATTATGGTGGCGAGGGAAGTTCAGAGATCAGTAACAGTCCTGTTTTTTTACCACACAGAAAATTTCATGGAAATATAAATAATATGAATACTTTACTGTCTACTTCTATGTACCTGCTTGACAAGGAGCCACGATTTAGGCAATTAAATGAGATTTGATCTTCCCAGTTCTATGCAAATTCGTTATGACACAATGACAAACCCAAACAGATGGATCCCTTGGACGTTCCCACCATCCCATGGTGCATGTGGTCTGACATTTCTTCAGTTCCCTGCTCTACCTGCAGGAAGGAAAACTAATAGCCATAGTTTTATCAACACCCTGTCGTACACAACCCCACATTAAATGTGTATAGAGACATTATGAAGAAAAAAAAGAAACCTTGGAAGGAAGCAACAGAGCTCGTTGGAGCCTCGGGTGAGTGCACCTGGCTAGTATAGTTATCTCGAAAGAAAGCGGTTGGGTGACTTTGAGTGGGGCAGATGGGTGTGTCTTTGAATGGGAGGATGGGTGTGTCTTTGAGTAGGAGGATGGGTGTGTCTTTGAGTGGGAGGATGGGCGTCTTTGAGTGGGAGGATGGGTGTGTCTTTGAGTGGGAGGATGGGCGTCTTTGAGTGGGAGGATGGGTGTGTCTTTGAGTGGGAGGATGGGCATCTTTGAGTGGGAGGATGGGTGTGTCTTTGAGTGGGAGGATGAGTGTGTCTTTGAGTGGGAGGATGAGTGTGTCTTTGAGTGGGAGGATGGGCATCTTTGAGTGGGAGGATGGGTGTGTCTTTGAGTGGGAGGATGGGCGTCTTTGAGTGGGAGGATGGGTGTGTCTTTGAGTGGGAGGATGGGTGTGTCTTTGAGTGGGAGGATGAGTGTGTCTTTGAGTGGGAGGATGGGCATCTTTGAGTGGGAGGATGGGTGTGTCTTTGAGTAGGAGGATGGGTGTATCTTTGAGTGGGAGGATGGGTGTGTCTTTGAGTGGGAGGATGAGTGTGTCTTTGAGTGGGAGGATGAGTGTGTCTCTGATTGGGACAGATGGGCAAGTCTGACTGTTACAGATGAGTGTGTCTTTGAGTAGGACCAATAGGTGTATCTTTGTGTAGAACATATGGGCGTGTCTTTGGCTGGAAGTGATGGGCTTATCTTTGAGTAGAATATATGGGTGTGTCTGAGTGCTAGAGATAGGCGGGTCTTTGAGTGGAATATATGGGCATATCTTCTGATTGAAGCGATGGGCGTACCTTTGAGTGGAATATGTGGAGGTGTCTTTGACTGGAAGCGATGGGTGGGTCTTTGAGTGGAATATGTGGGCGTGTCTGAGTGCTAGAGATGGGCATGTCTTTGAGTGGAATATGTGGGCGTGTCTGAGTGTTACAGAGCTAAATTACAGCAACATATACCACGTGTGACCTTTAGGTCTTTGTGGGTGCAGGTACCGTTCAGCTTTGAAAGTACAAACGATTGTGATCATTCTATTCTTAATGTTTATTAAGCTCTGATTCCTTCATGATGACTAAAATGGTATTGTGTCGTCTTCCACTAAAACCCAAGCAAAGCACTTAATAGATTTCATGGATTCCAGCCCGAGCTTAGCCACTCATGTCTCTTTAGTTTAGTTCGTTAGTCGTCTCTCAGCGTGGAGGTTTGAAATTGCCTCAGGCCTTCATTATCATTCATTATACACCAACGTGAAGACAATGAAACATTAGCGCCAACTGGAATAGGCTCTCTGCAACACCCCTTCCTCTCAGACTAGCGTGTCTGGCAACTTGAGTAAGGAATCACCTACTGGGGATTCGTATCTGGTCGCAATCATGTATTTGTGGAGAAACATTGTAAAAGAGAGATTTTGGGGAAGGAAAATGACCTTGTGCTGTTTGCTAATGCTGGGTGTAAAACCTTGGATTTAGGATCTTTGGGATTTGAACAGTAGCATAAAACGAAACGGTTTCTGAAAGCTGAGTTGTATTCCAAACCCCATGGAACTTTTTCTTTCAGGATATAAAATGGTAAGATGGACTGTGGAGGATAGACAGAAAACAACCCATAATTACCCGCACCCCCCACACCCCCACCAACCCCAAGACATGACACTTGCTCGCTTTTCATCGCAGACGTCTCGAGATCCGAGGTGAGAGTCAGGGGTCAGATCCTCTTGATTCAGTTTGACTTGTGAAGGGAATCCAATTAATAGGAGCTAATTAGTAGAAATTTGAATGATGAGCTCTTGAATCGGTGCGATGCGAACGCGGCCGAGCGGAACTGAAGCAGAACCGACGATGACCCCGCCCCGCTTTCAGCAGGGAAACGTTTCAAGTCTCTTCGGAGCGGAGCCGAGCGGAACGTGATTGGTTTTGACTGACGGACGACGGGACCACGGTCTGGTGATCATCCATCTGCTTTTTGCCGTGCTGTGGGAAGTCAAGACTCGCGATGTGACGGTAGATCACAGACTGAACGGAATGTTATTTTACTTTTGTCGCTGGAAAATGACAGAATCTTTAAAACATGACTTGTTTTCCTTCCATTTCTTTCTTCAGCGTGCATCTTTACTCAACAAATTGTTCTGTGAATAGATCTTGGAGTGATGAGGCCATTTTCCACTTTCTCTCCGGTTCTTATTCATCGCTGATTAGCCGACAGAGACATGTCGCGGAAGCCATAATCAGGAAAAATAAAAGCGAGAGCGCCGGCAATTACGGATATTGACCCACCATTAGAAAAATTATAAGTTAAAACGTGACTCAGTGGCACGCCAGGAATAGCAGAGGGAGCTCTGAGGAGAAATTTATTCACAAAGGTCACTCCTTTCTCCTGTTTTTACATAACATAATATCTGCTCTGTAAAAAAAAAAAAAAAAACTCTGTAGTGTGCCATAAATATAGTACATTTACTGCAACTAACGGCCTGCTAGAATGCCTGGTTATGTGTTATATCGCTTCATCTAAAAAGAAAATATAATTAAAGAAGGTGTTTGTTATAATGCATCATACTAGACTCTATTAAACTCACTTCACTTAAAAGCTCTAATGCTCTATATTTTTGTTTCTAGCTGTGTTATAATGCATTATAACACATTATAAACTCACTTTTATGTAAGAAAGTCAGAATTTATGAAGATTTGTTATAACGCATTACGATAACTCTAACTATTGAGCAACTAGACATTATAACGCATTCTGTATGCTATAAGGCATGTGTGTGAAGACCGTATGTATAATGGCTTAAGCATACAGTACCTTCATTACTTGTTATGATGCATGCATTATAGTTTATAGCACTGTTTCTCAATAAGCACTGTTTATAACACGTCATGTCAATACTGAAGAAATTCTGCGAAGGTTTGTAAAGGCTTGGTTTCTATGGTAATGGTGTGAGTTACAATATGTTATGAGCACTGTTTATAATTCAACATGTTCACAGTTCATAATGCATCGTAAAAACACCGCTAGGCATTTTCATAGATAATTATAACAATGTGTATGATGGTTTATAATGCGATATGAATATAGTCGTAGGTCATTCATAGACGCATGGCCATCATAGGAAGTGTTATTGTGTTTATATTAATACATATTCCTTATGTTGATATTTTAGCACAGGGTGTAGTTTTTAATTTACGCAACATTTCATTAGCGCGGTCTAAATTGCATGAATAATGCATCCGCTAACAAGGCTAGCTGGAAAGGCGGCCATTTTCTTGGGATATCTGGTTTGCAGCTTGGGCTTCTGGTTTCCGGTGGAAGTCGTGAAAAATGCGGTAGTTTTTTAAAATGTCGTACTGGTAGGTAAAGAACAAGAGTTAGGTTGCAACTGTTGGCTAGCAAGGTTGGATAACTATTCCTGAAAACAAAAACAAATCATTTTCATCAGTATCTTTTATTCAAGTAATTTAAGACAGACACTTGATAGAATTTTTTAAGGGAAAGTTGATCAAATGTCATTTCTAGCTAACAGCGACTGTTATGGCGGCCATGTTGGAGTCAGTTGTTGCTGGAATGGGTTTCAGACACACACACACACACACAGTACAAAAGGACTTCATATTGATGCCGGAGTGATGGCTTTACTCTCTCCAGAGATTAATTACAGATGGACAGAGTGAGACAGAGAGAGAAATTGAGAGATTTGAAAAGGGATTTGTTGGCTTTATTGCTCAGCGGAATTTGCACGGACAATGGAAATGGATTGGGACCGGTTCCGTATGGGAATGTATCAATACCAGCCATGTCACATTTCCCCGTCTCTTCATCACCGTCTTACACAAACCGAGCTCTGCACCGTCGACGGCCATAGGGAGGAAAAAAGTTTAGGCGCCCCACATTGCCGCTGAGTTTTCACGCATCTCTTTTGAGAGATTTGATAGTCAGTGACGGTCTTGTTGAGATTTGTGGATCGTGTCACACGCTCAGGCGCCTGAGGGACGGCGAGTCGTGTTCGATTCTCATTTTCAAAATGCCATGCACTTCATAGTAAAGAGGCTGATGATAGTGTCTGTGCACTCCAACCACAGTCGGGTCGTTCGTGCTGAGATTCTTGTGGTTGCACCATCTCACCATTTAAATGCCAGCCAGGAACATATTTACAGAAAACCTGACAAGGACAGGCCATGCTAATATTAACCTGTCTGGAGAAGATACCAGAACGCGTGACGATACGAACGGGTGTTACGCTTTTTGTAAAGCGACAATTCCAGACGATTGGCTCGGATGGTTCCCAAGACCAATCTTGCGCTGCTTGTGGGCCGAGGTTTCTTCGGTTCCCCGCCCACAACTTTAGTCAGTTATCATTTAAATGGAAGAGAAGCACATCACCATGGTCTTCTCATATACTGTAGGACCTTTTCGTTAAGTGTGTACAGAGACAATTTGAAGAAAAATAAAGCTGGGACAGAAGTAGCAGACATCGTTGGGGAATCTGGTGGGCGTATGTCGCTGTAGTCCACAGTACGCAGGATGTTCGTGAACGGCAGAACACTTTATTCAACATCAGGGTCGCGGCTGTAACCACCCTATCGTTGTGTTTTATTCCTTACATATTATGCAAGATTTTTTAAAAAAAGTTTTAAGGCTTTGATTCTTGGCAGTTCAGCTCGGAAGTTTACATGATTGAAAAGATAGAAAGCTGAACCCTTTGATAGCAGTTTCCGGGCTCTGCTGTATAGTTTTGGTCTCGTCCTTCAGTAGCAGCCTCCTGAAACAGACAGACACTCGGGGAATACTGATCCTCTCTTTTATTCCTGTCTTTGTCTCGCACTCGAACAGCTCGCCTAGCGTTCCTTAATCTTCCATTGTTCCCCCTGGACGTCCCGTTCCTTCCTGATCCTCGTCCTTCTCCGAGACGACGGCCGTCTGCTCTTTCACTCCTGATCGTGAAGTTGCTGTACATCACGTCCCGTGTCTCGGGGACTCTCTGCCGGGCCATGATACTTTATTGCGAATCCGTCTAACTCTCGTCTGTCTCTCTAGCTCCATTCGGATGTTTAAAGGACAATATGTTATGTGGGGTTTTTTTTTAATGTTTTTGTCTACTACATTTTTGCTCTGCTTCCTTTTCCAGTACTCCACATTGTTCCTTTTCAGACTCGGAAGGTCACTAGACTCCACCATCTCGTCTCCTTTCATTTTCCGATCCACACTTCCAACTCGTCTATCTATCTTTCTTCAGGATTCTGTCTCACCGCTTCACTTCTTTTTCATATTACATCAAGATCCATACGTGCAGCTTTTCTCAGGAAAAGCATGGCATTTTTATTTATTTTTTTTTTTTTGAAAATGTCACATCCTGCCATTTTGCCATCTCTGGTGGCGCGACATAGCTCATCTATCTGCGATACAGTGCCATCCGTCATCTTGAAAGGCCGAAGCTCGGTCTAAAAAGTGTCCGGGGAATAAGCAAGCAAAGGTTAGCTGCAGGAATCCCAGTGGTTAATGTTAGCATTGGACCGAGCCAGAAGTCAATATCCAGAACTGTAGGGACAAGGGAAAGGGCGCACGGAGACTTAGTGATAAATCACAATGCACACACAAACATCAACAGAGCTGGGCACCTAGAGACGTTGACAAATCGATGGCGCCCAACATGGTGCTCAGATCTCCAAGGAGAAATCTTTCTTTCTGGGATACTCCTGTCATCACAAAACTTTTCTGGGTGAAGCGATTTGGGCAGGAACCCAAAGTGACGACACCAACTGTCGTCACCCTGCCCTTTCTTTTTTTTTTGTAAGTGTACGCTACAACAGGCCCATTCTTAAAGACACTAAATCTTTAAAGGGTTCTGGTTCCTCAAGGGTTTTCTCATATGGATGCAATTTGTTGTAAGGTTCTACATAGAACCCTTCCAAAGAAAGCCCTTCCAGAGGGCATAAGATCCAGAAGGAACCCTTACTTGAAACTCTCACTAATAAGGAAGCACTCTGTTCTAATTTACTACACAGAACCGTGATGTTTCCTCCAGAGACCATCCTGAAGATATATAAGATCCAGTAGGAACCCTTACTTGAAACCCTCACTGATAGGAATCAGTCTGTTCTAGTGTTCCTCCAGAGATACCTTCCAGAGATCCAGAAGGAACCCTTACCTGAAACCCTTGCTGGTAGGAAAGCTACACATAAGCCTTAATGTTTCCCCCAGGAACACCTAACATATAATACATACTGTACATTCCCTTAATGATAGGGAAGCCTGAAGGGTTCTAAGAATTATTTTTTATCCTGTTTGTGGAAAGCTCAAGAATAAAAAAAAGTGCTTTGATGGCAATAAAGAGCAAGAACCAAAGAACCATTAAGGGTTCTAAACATATCTAGGAGTTTACTTGTTTTCAAAGCTTGGAGTGAGAGGTTAAACAGCTAGAACGCAATAATAAACCTCATTTTCCAGAACCATGACTTGAAGGTATATTCACCTTTTACCGTTAGCGAGACCTGTTTGAATAAAAACAAAACCGGTTTAACAGAAACAGACATTTTTGGATCATACACTGTGAATCTAATCATGTGATTCCTTCCAGGCTGCAACATGCTGCGAGTATGTTTTGTCTGAGCGCTGCTACACCTCTAAAATCACCTGTAATGCCTCATCATCTGTGAGCTGGGGAAAATTTGCTTCACATCGTGCTGACACAGAGGTTTTTTTTTTGTCTCAGAATTGTTACAGCGAGGGAGGAAGTGCAACTCTGTCTCACCACACACTGTCCTCTGTTTAGACATGATTAATGTGAGAAGTTTGCTTCTTTCCGTTTACGTGGGACCTACACGGCGAAGGTGGCTAAATAAAGGACGCTTATAGCCACCAGTTTAGCATTGTGTTTAAATTTTGGGCTTCAATGTTACTAGATCGCTCGCTAGATATCTAAATTAAGACTTTCTAGGAGGTGAAGTTAAGAATTCTTTGGGATTATTGATTATTATCTTATT
This sequence comes from Ictalurus furcatus, assembly GCF_023375685.1. Lineage (NCBI taxonomy): Eukaryota > Metazoa > Chordata > Actinopteri > Siluriformes > Ictaluridae > Ictalurus > Ictalurus furcatus. The sequence goes on from NC_071283.1 coordinate 1,290,937, forward strand.
TAGCGGTGCTTGGACCCCGATGGTACTGCAGGTAGTGCTGTTGCCTCACTGGTCGAGCCTGAGATGGGGTTATTGTCTGTGTGGAGTCTTTTTATGTTCTCTCCATGTTTGTGTGAATTTCCTCCACTTACCTTCTACCTCCCAAGAACATGCCAGTAGGTAGATTAGCAGCACTAAATTCCCCCTCGGTATGAAGGACCGTGTGACTGCGAGTGTGCATGATGCCCAGCAGTGGACTGGCAATCCCATCCAGAGTGTATTCCTACCAGTTTTCCCAGACTCTACTACCACCAAGACCAGGATAAAGCGGTGCCTGAAGATGAATGAATAAATGGTACTGGACCCCTTCATACAGCTGGAAACTCTCCATTTCCACAAAATACCACAGTCAAGACTGTTCCCCTCAATCGTAATCAAGTCATCCGTTTTATGGACTCGATCGCATAGAAAGATCTCTATATGCCTTCTATACCGCATTCGTTAAAGTGCACTGCTCATTCTTTCCCCGAATGAAAAGAAAGTGTACTTCTTTTGTGCTGGCTTTTTGCTCGTCATGTAAACCAAAAAAAAACGTCTGCCTGCGAATCCGTCAAGCGGACAGCTGAAGGTCGAGCGGGATGCTGGTGTTGAATAACGCCGATAAGAACCCACCGAAGCATGCTTATCTATCGCTAAAATGAACCGGTTAGGAGGAGGAGGAGGAGGGGGAGGAGGAGTGCGGGGCCATCTGCGGACCCGAGATATTTATATACTTTTTTTGTGAGCGTCCTGCGCTGGAGACCCTGAAACAGAAAATCAATGCTTTGATTGAATCTCTCTGTTGAAAAGGCCTTCGGGGAGAGATTCCACCGAGAGAGAAATTGAGGGGGAAAATGGAGGATCGTTAAGTCAATATATTCATTTTTGTCACTGTGTTAATTATCCTGTAAGCTAAAAAAACGTCCCGGACAGTTCTCGGGTCTACTGGGGTACTCATACACTCAGGTCTTCAGGCATTGAAGTGTGTGTGTGTGTGTGTGTGTGTGTGTGTGTAGGTATATACACAACATCAACTGGGACAACAGCTGTTGTTTCACTAAATACAATATCAATAATGGTATATTAACATCATGATCTGATTCTCTGTGTAGTATCAGTATTGTCAGGTGAGAAAATAATACATTTATCAGCGATCCCACCAGGCAGGTAAAAGCTCCAGTGTGCTGCCCAGTAACCAGTTTTAGTTGCCTGGAAACCTAATTTAGTTGGCTAAATAACCTAACAATGTATGGCGAGACAATATGTGCAGTGCAGCATTATCAGCTCAACACTTCCACTGCACTGCCTGTGTCATTTTCACCTTATTTTCACGTTTAGGAGCCGAATGGGGTTCGGGGCATTTTTTTTTGTTTTTTTTTTGTGCCATAGATTGAGTTCTGCACCCGAGAGATTAGTTCCAGATTCTAATTGTGACTGAGTTGGAGCTACATTTTCTCCTGAATTCCTTTGGGAATACCTGGCTGTTTGCTGCCAGATCCACACACACACACACACACACAGCAACCTTGCTTCATTAAAATGCTAAGGAACAAGGCAGGAATTCAGAGAAGCTAACTCAGTGTGATAATAGTTAAGGTTAGGGCAAGGGGCGGAGTTAGTGGTCAAGAGACTGCATGGATCCAATTCAGTGCTTTTAACAAAATGGACATCGTCCCAAAGAGATCCAGGCAGCTTTAAATCCTCAGTTAATTTCCAGTAAGGGAGGCGTGGCCTATGTGTTTGTGATTCACAGTGAATAAGGTGTGGTCTTTGTTTCTGTCAGTGAAAGAGGCGTGTTCTTTATTTGTCTTAATGAAAGAGGGATGGGCTCTAAGTCTCACGGTGGAGGTATGGTCGGTGTGGCTGGCAGTCCCTGTGGAAAGGGTTAGGAGGCGTGTCAGTCTCATTGAAGAAGGTGTGGCCGATGTGTCTGTCAGTCTGAGAGAAAGAGGTGTGGCCTTGGCACCTTTGAGTCTTAGTGAATGGAGCATGGCCAGGATGTCTGAGTCTCAGTGAAGTGGGCGTGACCTCAGCATCTCTTGATTTCAGTAAAAGAGGCGTGGCCTTCCACACTTCAAAACGAACGTTAATACTGAATCACAGGAACAAGTTTAAGCGTGAGGAACAAAACAAACGCCTACCCAGCATTCTCTTTGCGACGTGTAAAGCATGTAAACTGCAGAATATTTACGCTAAACAGTCCTATTTGTTTTTGTATTATTATTAAAAACCCGAGCATGACCTGTTTGTCAGAATACCTTCTTGCAGTATAGGCTACCGAAGCCTAGATTTAAATTTAGATATAGTTTAGAAGGGGAAGGGTTTAGATTTAATCTTACATGTTTGAATGGATTGTTAGGCTTTTATTTTCCCTTTTTATTTGTTTCCTGGTTTTTTTTTATTGAATGAAGGCACAGTCCATTACTACATTACTATTCATTTGAAAATACTGCTAAAAGGAAAAATAAGATTCATGAACCAGTCCTCTACACGTGTGTAGTTTAAGCCTACGCACAAATGAAACTCACAACAGTCAATTCTGCAGATATTTCAGATCTGCCCTAGACTCCGGAGAATAAATAAACAGCTAACTCGGCTCCGGAAGCTCATCATATCTATGGATTCTCATAATACTTTTTCCTCATAATACTTTTTGACCCCATGGGTCGGCATTCATAAAGTTTCCTCGAATTGAAAATCAGAATGTTATTAACCGTGTGACCTGGGAGTGAGGAATCCAACACGGTGCATACAAAAATATCCAGTTATGTTTTTGTTCTTGCCGTAGGTTGGAGTCTCCAACGCGGACTCTGACGTTGGAAGCGCCGAAAGGAGTGGAGGTGAATGCAGGAGTGGGGGAGTTCAGAGCGTCCTGCAGGAAAGAGCTTACTCTGGAGTCTTCTGAGGGGGAGGTGAGTCATTTATTAGTTTAGGAGCCATAGGATACCTCTTTTGCAACTCAGGGGCCATTTACACGACGACGGCGTTTTGGGGCCTGAAAACGCAAACTGTTGAAAACGGGTTCAAATTGCACGCTTTTGAAAACGATGCCATTATCGTCTCTGTGTAAACAGCCAAAAACTAGAAATTACGCCTAACTGTAAATGAGTGCGTCATTGGTACCATGTGATGGACTGATGTGCATTTCAAGATGTGTCCCTGACTTGTACCCTTTGTTTCTGGGATAGGATCCAGATCCACCACCACCCTGACCAGGAATAACTAGATACTAAGGGGTGAATAAATGAATGTGTGCTCTAGTGGTGCGTTTAGTATTTACCCCCAGGTTGGTAGCTATTGCCAGGGGTTGGCTCGGTGGATATCTGTCCCGTCCAGCTGTTGCGAAGATCAATAGATAGTCGTGTGTTGGATTAGAGCACATGTAACTAGCACTGAAACGATCCTTCACATCCACATGTTAGTAGCTGTTGTTCAGAATCAACTGGCTGTATCCTCCTAACAAGGAGGCGCTATATACCAGGAATGGGGTGTTTGTTGAGATTGGAAGAATTTGGGATAAAAAGGGAAGATAAGGGATGCAGTTGGCTTGGTAGGTGGGGCAGTACGCATGGGCTCACTGTATGGGGAAGGGTGTATAGTCCTGAATCTTTAATTATCTGTTATTTTGAGTGATACTAGTCAACCTTCTATGTCTGTTAGGTCATATATCAAGAACTGGGATGTTCTTGTGTGATCATTTGTGATGACAGTCAAAGATAACCATGTTGGTAGATGCATCATCCTAACAAGGGGCACTATATACCTGGAAGGCTGTGCTTGTTGTATATTATTATTATTATTATTATTATTATTATTATTCTCATGGGTAGGAACTGGAGAAATCAGGCTAAAAACTAGCTGGACTAGCTAAGATACAGGATTCAGTTGGCCGTGTAGGTGGTGTGAATTTGCTCAAGATCTCACCGAGTGAGGAAGATTGTATAGTCCTGAATCTCTTTCTGGGTTTTTTTGAGTGATGCTGGTCAACTGTTTATATCTGTTAACAGTCAGGCAGTTAATACACTCCAGGGGCTCTCCAGAACTCAATAATGTGATAATGTATGAGGATTCCCATTTGACCAAATGCTCAAGTGGGACCTTGGGTTAGACGATCTATAGGTAGCAACCTAAGTAGAAAGATCCTGTATCCTCTAAAGTTGATAAGATGGTTTTTCCCCCCTAACATTTTAGTATAAATTCTCATGCTAATCAGGATTTCTTAGAGTTGCTAATAGTTTCTTGTACTAAAGTTCTGCTCTCGCTGGTTGGGAAAGATGGTGTCTGTTAGGCTGGAGATGCAGAGAGTTAGCACTCCCGTGAAACTCTACGGCAATCGAAAATGTGATAATCAATGAAGATTCCCCATGGACCAAGTGTGCTAATGAAGTACACGTGTAGCTAGTGACTTCATTGAAAAAACATCCGCCAACCCTGTAGCTACGGTGCAGGAATGACGCACCAAATTGGCTTGAAAAAAGACACATACATCTTCATCAACGACGGTTTGATCTGTACGTGTTTACTGGCTCACGAAGAAAAGCGCTCACACTTAGCATTCAGCTAAGCTTCTAGGGGATGCAGAGACAAGCAGCTTGAGCTTATCATGCATCAAAGGTGGTTAGTTTGCAGTGTTATGACAGCTAGTTTACAAGGTCATACATAAAATTACAAACCATATCAGTACGAGCCAGACCTGTCTGTCTTTCTGTCTCTTTGTGTGTGTTCTGCTGCCGGTGTACATCAAAGCTGTCAAGCTCCAGGACTCGTGAGACGCAGCCATGCATACTGTAGCACGTTCTCCACTTTACTGCAACTGATTCAGCTAATGAAGGGAGCAAGGATTAGCAGAGGAACAGATTAAGGGCCGCATGTTAGTCATAATGAAGCACAGCTACCGCAGGTGGTTGTTGGTATATAGCGTCATGCTAAGCTGTCCTTGTTTGCATTCTGGCAGGAACATTTGTGTCCAACAATTTCCCAAAACATCATAAACATGTTTAGACTATTCTCCAGTCTCAAAGTGCAATATTGTCATACTTCCTCTCAGAGCTGCTGTTATAGATAGATAGATAAATAGATAGATAGATAGACCCTCATGCTGAGCCTAAATGAGTGCCGCCATCTTGGAATTGTTCTCTTTGCTTCGCTTTCCCTCGCTTTAGTAACTGCCCAGGCTATTTAATTAACTTCCAGCAGCCCGAGCAATACATCATGCTGTCCTGTCAATTTCCCGTAAAAAGGAGCTTTTTTTTCTCTCTCTCTCTCTCTCTCTCCGCCGCGGAGATAGCAGGCGTTCCTTTAGACCTGCACAATGCCGGGGAGAACTACATGCGGTGATATGATAGAGAAGTCATCAGCGGCGAGGCTCAGTGAAAGCGCTTTTGAAACGTCTGTCCGATCCTCTCACAGGCTGAATTTGTCAAGTCAGTCTCTCCCTCTCTCTCTCTCTCTCTCTCTAGGATAACCATAGGTGCACTTGATGGCTTATCCAATGTTCTCCCCTCACTCTTTAATTCCCCCTTTATTCCCCGCAGGAAGGGGGCTGATACATGACAATACGCAAGCCAGCAGCAAAAGTAAACGTGAAAGGAAAGATAGATGTTTCTGTCAATTTGGAGGGAGACAATGAAGTGTCTGAGAAGGTCCAGATGGTGAGCTAAATCAGTGCTGACTCTTTAAAAGGTGGCGTTAAAAATCTGTGGGGTTTAGAGGAGGGAATTAAAGCGAGCAACACGTCCTGGTGTCGAGCTCCAAGCTGCCCATTACAATCAGGGAGGGAGATATGGGATGCGATGACGGCCTGTTTAAGAGAGAGCGAGATGCAATCAGGGGAAGAGATAGACATCAGGTAATGAAGATAAAGCAATAGAAAGTGCGAGAGAGCACAATATGAAACTAGTCAAAAGTTTTTTCTATGGTCGTAGTATTTCCATTCAGACATGTTAACCGTATAGATCTGTTTGTTTATTCGTTAAACGCAACAATCAGCATGACTCCTAAACCAGAAACATGATTTCTGCACTAGGAGGCACGAATCATCATTGTAGTCTATAGCGTAGGTCAAAAAATAAATAAATAAAAATGATAGCCAACAATAAACTGGGGTACTCTATAATCAGAACAGGCACGAGTCAAAAAAAAACCCCAGACTTAACAACACAAAAACAGATGCAATGAAAGATTATGAAGGCATACATATTACGGGATAAACACAGAACAGGTGCACACGTTAGGATAACAAATCAGTGACAGGACTAGAACCAAAACAAAACCACATGGCAAAACATAAGGCCCACAGAGGACAGAGAATATGTTTCTTCTTTTGCGACTGCTGACAGCTGAGGGAAATGTGTTAGTTAACTACCTGCTAGTTATTAAATTAGTTTGCTAATCGTCATATTCTTCCAGGAAATCATCTCACCAAGTGTGCTCCTGTGGATGAAAAGTAGCACGGACAGGTTTTCAAACCTTGTGTTAAAAAAAACAAAAACGGAAAAAGGTCTGGTCTCGTTCGGCATAGCGAGCCCCTGCGTATCCATTTCAAGGACTTAATTATAAGGAAGCTGAGTAATTAAAGCTTAGCGCTTAGCTTTTGAATTCTGCTGCTGGAGCGTTGAAGTGCGAGATAAACATGTCTGAATGAGTGAGCAATCTCTGATCCTCTAAAGAAAGCTGTAAAGCGGCGCTGGGTAAAAGCAGTACAGCTGCGGAAAACTTTATTATATTTAAATCCTCTTCTATTAAATTCCGTCTCACGGCAGCGTGGAAGGAAGTCCACGAACTGTTTAACACAGATAAGCAGCAAATTAGCAAGCTAACTAGCAATGCTACACAGAAATGTGTTTTAACATTAGAATTTAGAAACACCAAAGTCTGACATTATGAGACGTTAAAGGATTAACGGGTGCTTTTGATGACCTTAAAAATTAGGGGCTGCCGAGTTCTCACCTGCGTACAGAAGCACACCAATGAGGAGGCTTCACCAGGGTTCTATTCGGACTCCCGATAGTGGGTTGTACCGCTACAGATGACCAAGTAGTGCGGTACCTGCTGATAAACTGTTATACTGAATGAAAAAATAACACTCAAAGTAAAACATTGCTGAACTTTATTACAAAAATAAACAGTACTGACTGTACCATGGAAAAGTACTGTACTTTTTTTAATGAAATAAATATATAAATATAAATATATATTAACAATTCATACATATTAATGTAAATAAAAGATCCAAACTGAACCAAAATGATAATTCCACTCAAAATAACAAATCGAAATAGAGACAATAAATAAATAAATTTAAAAAACACTTCAAATAACACAACAAAATTTCTCGTGATAGTTTTTATTTAGCCTCTAGAGGCCGCTCTTGTGAATTTATAAATGGATTTTTGATGATAACGGATAGTTCCGCCAAACGTTTACCGATCAATGGGTCGACGTCTAATTCAGACACTGCAGATGGTTTTCCAGAACGTTCTCCATCTTTCTTCTAGCGCATTCTATTGAGACGTGGAGATAAATATCAGCATGCGGCCCACACTCGAGCCTCCTTAGCGCTTCCTCCGTCCCTCCCTCTCTCTGTGCTCTGTGTTTGATTAACCTTTTCCCCCCGTGCTAGCGGCGATATCATGAATCATAAGCGTCCCGAGAAGCCGCAGGTTCGCGACGGCGCCGTGGCGACCTGGAAGCAGGGCACTCTGGGAAAGGGCCACCAGTCGAGCTGCGCACACATGTGTGTTTCTTTGCAAAGCTCTTCCTCCTGTCTCTCTGGGATGATGCGAGGTCGTGTGACTCAGGGGTCCAGGCATTTCAGGAGCTTAATGAAGTGTGTAACGCGCACTGACGACTTTGCGCTGTCATCGGTAGCCCGCGTTTGTGCTATTTTGGGATTCGCAACCCGTCCTTCGTTCTCCTCTTGTCTTATCGAAAGAAAACACTTTCATCTCTCGCACCTTCTGTTTACCGGCACTCACTTTTCTCTCCATCACTCAATCTATTTTTTCCTGTCTGTCCGCTCTCTAATTGCCTCCACTTCATCTATATGCACACACACACATTAGCATGGTAAACAGGGTGCTAGTGAGGCGTGTTCGCGGCCGTGTGAGAGTGGCAAGCGTTAATGAGTGCAGATTCCTCCGCTGGGAGACTTTAACTCTCCTCATAAACCCGCCCAAAGGGCTCCATCTTTCTCTCTTTCAAAATAGAATCAGTTCCATCAAGTATAGAATGGATCCCAAACTAGTGGCAGGGTTTTTATTTTTATTTTTAAAACAACATAGCTATGCTAACTGGCTGCATAAATAGCCAAGAAAGTTAGGGTGGTGTTTTACGGGTGTTTTATCGCTTACATAACTGATAGTGAAAGTCGGAGTGGCGGCGTTCCTTACCGTATTTGTACGACTCTGAGACTTATACTAAGCTCGTTTTCAACAGATTGTCTCCGTCATTTCCAGTGGACTCCGAGACAAATGACAGGAACAGGATGAACGCACAATGGAGCAGAGAATCGGAGAAAAAGAGACGGAGTGACAGATGTGACGTCTCAGACGTCTGCGCTCAGATTCATCGTTTGTGGTTCTGTTTGGACAGATACGCACCATCAACACCACACACTCCATTATTCATAATAATTAGCTTCTCGTTCTTTGTCTCACTCTCGTCGGGTGTAATATTCCCGTCTCGGTGAGCTACGGTGGAGATCGCGCGCTCTGCCGTGTCTTTCAGCGACCCACGCACTCTGGAGCGTGGAGTTTGGCGCTGATGAACACAGAAGCGTGGCTTCAGCGTCTTCAGCATGGCTTAGCAGATAAACCCTGCTCGCAGTCGTCGGCCTACGCACTCGCGGATCAAACGCTGGCGTAGCGAACAGACACGGAATAACGCGGGAAACGTGCTCGGCGTGTCAGAGATATCATGAACACACTCAAACACACACAAGTGCAAACAAGCAGCGAATTGAACTAGAGACACAGTGAGCAGAATTATTCCATGTAGAACATGTTCCTGGATCAAACGCCTTTGCCAGGTGATGTCATCAGTATGCATATCTGACTCCTCCCACTCCCAAGACACCTGAAATCCTCTCCATAAACAGGAAATGACACAATCAGATTGCAGCTTTCAAGATTCTGAACATTCAGAACCCTTAATGGTTCTTCGGTTGTCCCTCTTGGGGAACCTCTGAAAGGTTCTATGTAGAACTTGTGTATTAGTTGCGTATATTTGTGTGTGTGTGTGTGTGTGTGTGTGTGTGGGTGAAATGTGTTTGAGCTTTTGGTCTTCTTATTTTCTGCATTCTTTTCTTTGGTTTCTTCTAGATCTTTCTCAACGCCAAGTCCATCCGCATGCCCAATCTTCCTCACGGTAGCGTGGACCCGCTGCTCAGCCCGGGCACCAGCTACCCGAAACACACCGTGTACGAGGTGTGTGTGTGTCCGAGCGGCAAGCTCTACCTGTCCCCCGCTGACAGCGCCTCCACCTGCCAGACCACCAACAGTGTGTGTTTATGGAGCTGAGAGCGGCGTGGGGGCTTTGCCCGACACCAGAAAGGCCTTCCTTTTCTTCCTCCGTCCCTCTTTCCTTCCTCATCCTATTCACCCGCCATATTCACCGCAACACCTCCACTGACACGCGTCGGAATACCATCGGATCGGACACTGGTAGAAAACGGAGGATTTGGTGTTACTTGGACGGATGATGTTTTTTTTTAATTTATTGATTATTCATACTTCCTTCAGTTCAGTTTCCTATTTTGAGTTCTTTATCCATTTCCTTCGTTTTTCTTTTGATCATTTGCATTATTTTCCCCATTCCTTTCTTCTTTTCCCTCCCTTCTTCCCTCCTTCCTTCAGGAATTCAGGAATCGGAACAAACTCGGCTCGATCGCAGCCTCATCTTCCCAATCTGTAAATGGAGCAAAAGCACGACTTGGAGCGGTTTCTCTCTCTCTCTCTCTCTCTCTCTCTCTCTCTCTCTCCATCTCCTCTTGTTTTTGGTACTCCTATTTTTGTACGACCCTCTGCCCCAGTGGAGGCTTATGGGAAAATTTGACGAGAGGCCGGACGAGGCTAACGAAAACGAGCACATGCTTGCTTGTGCACTCTCGAGTGGGTGTGTGTGTTTTTCTAAAGAAGCGATACACAGGTGCCTTTGCTGTTGTCGGAAAAGCACACGTTCACCCGCAACCACCCTCCCGTCGCAGCAGAACACACCGGCAAAAAGAGGAACGCTAATTAACGTCTATCTCCGTTTGTGAAACCAGTTCAAACAGGAAAGACGCATCTAATGTAGTCCAATTTCTTTCTTTTTTTCCTTTGGACTTTTCTCTTTTTTGGGAACAAAGCACAAGATTATGCCATGTATATAAGAAACTCAATAAATAATAATAAAAAGAGAAAGTTTATTTTAAACATTTTGTATCCAAGAATGTTTTGATGATCATTGTTTTTAATCTTCTCAATTTTTGTCCCCCCCCCCCCCAAAAAAAGAAAACCCCACGGTGTATATGTGTTTTGGGATTGTTGCAAAAAAACGTAAAAATTTTTATGCTTTCTTATCATCAACAGACCAAAATCCGTTTGTCTGCAATCCCAGGTAAATATTTCCTCGAAACTAAAAAAAAAAATTGTACACATTTAATAGAATTTAATACAAATTAAACCTGTGTTCATCTGATTTTGGATTGTATCATGGTTCATATAGTAAAACTGTATGATCTAGTGTACTGTAAAAAAAAAAAAAAGAAAAAAAAGACAAAGAAGAAAAGTAAGAATTTTACATAAAAACAATCTGAAAAATGTGCATCTGAATAAATATCCGTTGATTTATTTTTTTATTGAAGAGCGATGATTTGTTCGGTGCGCTGGAGAAAAACTTGTTGCTGGCACAGATGAGAAAAATATTGAATTTTGACTCAAATGATGAGTTTGTTTCCTGTTTAATAATGTTTTATTTTAAAAATATGTCGGAATTTCTTTCCAAAATACCTTTGTTTACTTTTCATCAAAACACAACAAACAAAAAACAACAACAACAAAAAGAAGAAGAAGGATCGTTAAAGCTCCACCCTGAAACGTTGAAAATGTTTGTACTGAAATATTTCAGAGTATTTCGTGATTCTGGCGTTAATTTGGCGCTCGATTCCGCGTTTGTGTTATTCCTACGAGAACTTAACGCTTCTCCAACAACATTATTCAACGAACCTAAACGATCGGGTTTTGCTGTTAGCGTCTGAAAGGGAAAATTTTCCAGCGACGTTCAACGACGTTAAAGAGAAATCCAGCGTAAAAGTAGTGGAGACGTTGGAGCAAACGCTGGACTCATGGTCCCAGAATGCAATGCAGCTATATGATATAGTAAGTGCAGAGATTCAGAGTGAACAGATGAGGAATCGAGACACATGGACAGACTAAAGGACTAAAGCGCTGCTGCATCGCTCTCTTTAGGTAATTCTATAACTAAAAATTCTAAATTGTCTTAAACTTGTAACTTGAAATTTTCTGAATTCGGACTATTTTTTTTAAAAAAATGAAGAAAACTTGGCCTTCCTACTCAGAAATTCGAGAAGGCGTGTGACCTCTCAGCGTGAGACATCAGACAAAAAAAATCAAGAATTAAGCTTTCATGGAGGCGGCCATTTTTGTCTTAAAGAGGCGGCCATTTTGTAGCTTAAACATGTGGAGATTGAAAATGACGTAATTCCAAGTTTCGGATTGAAGGTGAACCCAGAATAATTCCCACTGGTCTTACTGTCAGTAAGTAGTGGAATGGCATTGTGGGTAATGTAGGAAACGTTAACCAAAGTGAAACTAGATCAACATGCTGATGAAAGAACTTTCAACTAAAATACAAAACAAAAATTCATCATCAAATAAATCTGGGAGGTTATTAAAGACCGGATATCCAGTGTTACGGGTGGATTTTTCCCCTTTAAGTCTCACCCTAAGGTGGTGCTAAATTCGAATAATGATGTATGACATTTTTTAATATTGTTAGTTTAATTGCTAGTAATCTCAGTCTAAATAACAGCAGGCTTTCACTGGAATTCAGAAAAGGTTCAGCAGTACCTCTGGGGGGAAATTCATTATTGGGTGTAAACACACTTCCAAATGCCAGCACTTTGGTTGCAGTTGAGAGATCTTTATTAAAAATAAATAAATAAATAAAAATTAAGCAATAGTCTGGGACGACATTTAGTTTGTAGGGAAAAAAAAACACACACACACACACACAAAAAAATAGTTTCTAGAGCTGAGTTATTATTATTTTTTTTTTATTCCAGTGACAAATTCACTTCAAATCCATGAAGTATATATTTATATATATATATATATTTTTAAAAGTTGGATTTATTTTGAATTCAAATGATTTTATAACACATGAACTGAATGAATAATTTATTTATAAAAATGTTCCCTTGGGTAATTTTTTGCAGCGGAATCTACAAGATCTACAGTGAGCTCCAGTAATATTGGCACCCCTGGTAAATATGAGCAAAGACGGCTGTGAAACATTGTCTTTATTTGTTTAACCTTTTGAACTTTTGCTAAAAAAAAAAAATGTATAAAAATACTCTGCTCTCTTGGATATCAAACAATTGCAAACAACACAGGTTTATCCAAAAAAAAAAAAAAATAATAATAATAATAATATATTTGTTAAACAAAAAGATCAAAAGGTTAAACAATAAAGAAAATTTTTCACAGCCTTCTTGGCTCTCTTGGAGGACCTTCAGCAGGAAGTTCATTTTGTCCTCAGTCTCAAGCATTTCGTCTGCAACCTGTCAGCCTCCTCATCCGCATGAACATCAGCAAGAACTACCTCTTGTGTCCGCAGACAGAATATCTCAGATTTTGTATTTTTCCATTTGCAGATGAGATCTTCACTGACCAGTGTGTAGAATTTTAGATGCTTACTAACACTGGGCCTCATTTATCAAGCTGGATATGAAAGAATGTATTCGGAAATCCTTCGCAGAGGCATTTACATACAATAAGAAGTGTAGGTCAGGAAAATCCAGTTGCTTCGGAGAAATAAACATTCGTGCTCCCGTGCTTCAGTAAATCTAGAATCTTAAAAGGTTTTACGGTTTGTCCTCCTGGGAGAACCCTACAGTGATCTGAACACTTCTCAGCTAATCCAGCCGCCCATGGTCGAACTGTATTCAAAACAACCAAGTCAATGAATGTAAGGGATATATTTTCTAACCAGTGCAAATCAATGCTAGACCAAGGCTTGATTAGCACTGAATTAGGAAGCGACAGATGGAGCGCGCTAATGCTTAGATCTTTGTGAAAGGTCAGAGAGTTCTTTCAAAGAGAACTTCCTTGAGCTGATGATCTCCTGGCAAGTAACTCATCCCCGAAATTCCCACTCACCCATATTCGCAGGAGGTTACGTGTGCGATAGAAGGCTGAATGAACACGTGTATGGCTAATGAGCTACAGCCTGAAGTGCTCTTCAGTGGAAAAAAATGGTCTATGGCGACTTCACACAGTGCACCAATGTTTCCATCAGTATCATGATATTCACTGATATCAGATCACGTATCTTTTCATACTGTTTAATACATAACGCCCTAAAGAACTTTGGTGGCCTAAAGATAGATTGAACTTCGCATCAATATGCGGTTGTTTGGAACTTCCTGCCCTCTACACACCTGGTATACCAGTTCTTCTTCTGGGCCATCTACAGTAAATGTGAGCGGTTCTGCGAAAATGTACTTATTTTAAATTCAGAGCAGTCAGAACTCTACTTCAGGTCACCGAATACAGTCAAACTTGAAATTCTGGCAGTACAGCAGCAAACACCTACACTATATATTATAAATCTATCTATAAACAATTCTCCTTGCGTTGTTAGAATCGCTGTGCTTTAACATCGACGTACGATGTGAGACTTCCCAAGAAACAGTCAGATTGTAAGGTTTAATAAACGTCTACGTTGCATGAAGTGAATACTCGTGTGTTGAAAAAGCTGATTTCATGAAGGTCAGTGTTTCCAAGCGAAGCGGACTGGATGGAATGCTTATTAACCAACATTTAGCTCGACATTGTGAATTTTCTTGAAGTGACAAACCTTTCCATGACCCTGTTCTACTGTATAGAAGTTTATTCATGAGGTGAAAACCTCATGAATTCACGACTGCTGTTTCAAATCACGGCAATATTCTTCATGAAAGGTCGCGTCCGTGTGCCATGGCTGTTTATTTTCGTTGAGAAGACTCTGCTGTCGTACATCAGGCTTGTCTCCAATCTTCTAAATACTTCTGCCAACATCGGTAATGTTCACGTCATGCGAATAGTGTTGCCCCAGAATAAATTGGCTTTAATCTTCATTCTGCGTCGTGAATGCATAATATCATTGAGGGCAGGGAGACGTTTCCTGGAACTCATTGGCATTCAGGGCATAGTGAAGGTCAGTCCGGGAGGGCGAGTTTGGACACCGGTACCGGGACAACTGACAAGCCACATGAGGTGAATTATTCAAGGCCTTTAAACATACTTACTCAAACTGTTTGTTTTCCTGTTAGGACATAGACTCATGAGTGTGTAGACCCGAGAGAATGTGTGTGCAATTGAATAGGAATGAGTCCTCAGAGTAGAGTTTAGTGCGGCTCCATTGCTGGATATTTCTTCCAACATGCTGCATAGCCTACTCGCTTACTCTGTGCCAAATGTCCAGTGGTAAATTCCATCCTGACATCTGAACTACAGTGGACGTTGGAATGAAAGAGTATTAACAATGTGGTGGTCTATTTATTTTATGGTCTATTTTATAATCAGAGAGGTGGTGGTGACTGCTGAGATATGGTATTCCCAAGGGAATGGTATGATTCATGTTAAATGACAAATGAATAATTAGTAACAATGCGTAAGGACAAATGTAGAGCTTGTGACCAGGCAGGGAACGTGAGAGATGAGGTCTGTAGGAAGGTCTTGGATACATATATAAGGCCTCGAGGGATGTGGTGGATATGGAGATGAAGTCTGTAGGGATGTTGCAGATACAGAAATGAGGTCTGTAGGGACAGGGTAAGGATGTAGAAAGGATCTAGATGTAGTTCTGATGTGGCCTGCGGGAAAGGGGCTGATGAGGATTGGGTCGATCTGGGACTTACGGGGTTGTGGTAGATACAGTGATGAGACCTGTAGGGATTTGGCAGTCATGGAGATGGGATCTGTCTGAATGGGAATGGAGATGGGATTTGCAGGCATGTAGTGGATATGGAGATGGGATCTGTGAAGATGTGGCAGATATGAAGATGAGGCTTTTGGGGTTGTGGTGGATACAGAGATGGGGTCTGTAGGGATGTAGTCATTATGGAGATCAAATCTGTCGTGATGTCATGGGTACTGTGATGGGGCTGTGGGTATGTGATGGGTAAAGATATTGGGGCATCTGGGAATGTGGTGCGTGTGGAGATGGGTCCTGTCTGTAAAGATGGGGTGGGGAGAGAGTTGGAACCTGTAGGGATATGGATGATATGGAGATGGGGCTTATGGGATTGTGATTGATACAGAAATAGGTCCTGGCTGTAGGAATACATGGTTGGGACCTGCCTGTAAAGATGGATGGTACATAGATGGGGCCTTTGCGAATGGGGCTTATGGTGATATAGTGGATAATGAGATGGGGTCTGAAGGGATGTGGCAGACATGGAGATGGAGTCTGTAAACATGTGTAAACATGTGGTGGATATGGAGATGAGGCCTGCCTACAGGGATTGGGCGTGGACAGAGATGAGGCCTGCCGAAATGGGGGGAGAGCTTATGGAAATGGAGTAAATGTGGAGATGAGGTGGAATAAGGCTTATCCATACAAGAATAAGGCTTATGGAGATGTGGTGAGGATGGAGAAAGGACCTTTAGAGATACCAAAGATTTGGTTTGGGACTGTATTTTATCCTTATGCAGCACTGTAACTTGTACGTTAATGCAAGTGGACCAACAATTAACCATCTTTTATCATCTTTACTTTCTCAGACACTTGTCGAACGCAGAATTCAGTCCAAGCATAGAGCTGAGCAGCCGAGGGTTAAGAGCCTTACTTGAGGACCCGAAAGAGGTTCTATTGCACGGTGGGGATTTGTAATCATTAGGTCACAAGAAAAGAACCTTAACCGCTGAGTTACCATTAATTTTCCTGCTTAGTTCCAACCTAACACACTGAGATATAATTACGCCCCATAACCTGATCACCACAGCCCGAGGAATTCCAACGTGCATGAGTAATTGAGTTGGATTTCAAATGAATAAAGTCCTAAAAAAAAACCCCCAATGACCTCAACTCGACTCATGCAAATCTGTATAAACTGAGCCTCTGAGATTAAGCTATTTTAGGATCCAGTCCTCCCTGAACATGCGAGTGCAGTTCTCCAGACTGTTTGTCAGAAGCTCTATGTGTACAAATTTTGAATAATCCCTTCCACTATGCGTAAAAATCTAAGATTTTTTCTTCTTTGCTACAAAAGAAACAGCATTATTTAAATCACTAAATAACGAACACAAATAACCATGCTTGGTTATCCATCACAATATAAAGTGCTGCAAAACAGGACCTAGTAATGTTTAACTAAATATCACACGAGCCCCTATAGAAAAGCTGCCGGGAAATAAATACAAAGTGGCCATGAAAGGGCTGAAGCAATTGCATTGCTAACTGGTTTGATTGTACCATTTTCTGGGTCAGCGAGTATGCTTAATGTGCCCTATTATGCACGCTTTCTGGTGCACACGCATAAAGAAGCTCGGCAGCACGAGGGTGCACATCCAGACAAAATCAGATTAGTCAGGCAATCACCTGGAACAATGTGCCGCCTAACAGCCACTGTCCCTATGCAACCATCCGACTGCAACCGTTTATTTAATGGAATATAACTTCATTCGGAATGATGAATAGCGTTCTACACTGGGAGCGCCGGGTATCCCGAGCCGTTTGCATTAGCGGTATTTACCCGGCGGGTGAATGTTTACAGATGGAGCATGTATGTTTGGAGAAGCAGTATATCATCAGCATACATCCAGCTGCAGTATGTCAGTCAAATGCTACATAGTAAAACCATAGTCTATTTGAGGCCAGATCCTCAAAGTGTACTTTCCGAAACGATACTCTTGAATCCAGATAAGGATTCTCTGAATTATCACTCTTTTAAAAGAGTGATATCTTCTCATTTCATCTCCTCTATTTCTGACCAATCATCTCCTTAAAATCTCTCTCCATCTTTACCTAAAACACAAATATCGTTCTGGCTCTGCACCTAATTACTTCCGAGGCAGACGGAGGCCAGATACGAATCTCTGAACATTTTTGGGCTTTTGCGGTCTGAATGAAGCCCAATCTCTCGCCTCTGTCTTAGGACAGATCAAATGAAATCTCGGATTATTAGGTTAAGAAGATACGGACATGTCCATCAAATGTAACTTTAGTAGAGATGTGCTGACAAGCAGAGAGTTTTTTTTTTCTTTTTCTTTTTTTTGCAGAGCAGTACCGACCTTGAAAGTACACATCGGCTGAATATTTGAATAGAAGCAGGGCTAGCTCTGTGAATACGATTCTGCATTATTCACTGGAAGGTAAGGTTGCGAGTTCAAATCCCAGAACGGTCAGTGTTGGTGGGAGCAGCTGTTTAGGATAGAACTTGGTGTTCCTGGACCCATACAAGCCCTCCTTTGGTAATCAGTGCTAAAACGGTGCATCTCAGCAATTCCTGGTGCCACATTTTGGGGTTTTTTCCTGCACACCCAGCTCACAAAGGGCTTGAATATTAGCTGATGAGTCGCACTGGCTATATTAGATCATGGAAAATGAGGGGAGGGGGAAACATGCAAAGCAAGGCGTTTCCAGAAATGGAGCTGACATTTGAGTGCACCCTGGGACTTTGTTTCTCAATCCGTGTATTGTGTTTTCCCTGCTGTACCACACCTGATTCAACTCATGAAACACTCGCTAATTAGCTCATGAGCTGACTCAGGTGCAGGGACAAAAAAAAACCCACAAACTAATCTGCACAGCGTTGTTGGCCTCCAGGCCTTGAGATTAGCTCTGTTGATTCCATCCTACAACACACCTGATGCAATTCATGGGATGCTTGAGAAAACACCAATATGAATTACTGTGTGGTGGTGGATTAATGTTTCTCCTGCTCTAACACACCATTACGCTCATCAGCTAAATTAACCGTCGTCTCCCAAGAGGGAATCAGGTACGTTATGTCAGAGCGGCGAAACCTGAGCTGGCTCGACGATTTCATGCGACTGTAGAATTAAGAGCGTGTGAGCGCCCGCGCGAGGCGCAATAGCGAGTGTCTGGATCTAAAATTAAAGTGACACCTACTCAATTCTGGCACATGCAACATTTCATAGGGATTGACAGGAAGTTTGATTAGCTTGGCCGTTAGCATTTGGTGCAGAAATGTTGTCACAAACTGTGTCTCTCTTTCTGGCCAAGTATGAGCTATTTTGGAAACACTGCCAGCAGTCATGCATATCAAGTAGTGAGCGAACGACAAACCCGAGGATGACAGCGCTCGACTGTGTTTTGTTATTTTCATCCTTGTAACCATGGGTTGGTTTCTAGGATTTGAAAACGTCTGGGGCTTGGGCCAGAACATCTGGAGCGTGTATAGGGGTCTGGGGAAACGTATAATATTGGAACTGAGCACCATTTTCTTTCTAGAAGCACCATTTTCAAGCATTTTGAGCAGAAGGCAGCGTGCTACGTTCTTCGAACATTTAGAACCCATGAGGGTTCTTTGGTTGTCCCTCTGGATGCCTACAAGATACAAGAAGATACAAGAAGTGTTGCCTTATCAAAGAAGGTCCAATTATTCAACGAACGCTTGTTTCTAAGAGCATATGAAGCACTGAGATAGTCTACGAAAACTCGTAAATGACTCGCGCTGACACTGACCGAACCTAGCAGTTGGGTTCTGTCCTACACTCTTGAAAATAACGGTTCTTCGATGGTTCTTTACAGCACCGTAGTTTCTGCATAGAACCTTCTTATTGTCAAGTACCATTTATCATTGTATAGGGTTGAGCTTGAGTTGAGCTATATGGTTCTTTTGGAGATTAAAGAAGTTCTGTATGCTTCATTATATGTTCTTCAGATCAGTGTATTGGTTCTTCTAGGTATCACCCGCTTAACAGGTTAAAATGAACTTTGGTGGGAATGTAAAAGTTTCTCCTGGAATCACTCTTAAGAACCTCACGTTGGTTCCTTAAAGCACTAACTAAGGTTTTTTTGGGGTTTTTTTTTTTAGAGAGCTTATGATAACATGGTTCCTTGTGGCACTGCTGTGAAAAACCATTTGTGGGTTCTTTAAAGCATCAGTATATAGGTGGTTATCTAAAGAACCTGAGAGTAAAAGGTTCTTTGTGCAACTTTAAAAGGTTCTCCTATGGACCATCTTAGGGAGTTTTTCCTTGCCTCCGTCGCCACTCAGTGGCTTGCTCAGTTGGGATAAATTCACACCTTTAATATCTGTATACCGTGTTGATATTTCTGTAAAGCTGCTTTGAGACAATGTCTACTGTAAAAAGCGCTATACAAATAAAATTGAATTGAATTGAATATGGCACCAGGCTGAAAAACCCTTTATGGTTCTAATTGGAACCTTTATAATTAAGAGTGTATTAAGAAACATTAACGGCCCTGAATTCTTCGTCATCTTCTCTTTAACAGGGTCAGCGTGTGAAGACGTGTGATTGTAACACACTTATCTCACACACACGGCGGATTACGGAACTTTGTCATGCATCATTACTTCCAGTCGGTTCATTGTTTCGGTGTTCTCCACACATCCATTAAAGCTCTGGGGTTTTGTTGTTGTTGTTGTTAGTGTTTGTTTCCTTCTTTTATTTCCTTGCCACTTTGTTGTGACTTGTTTCTCCATGTATTTTCTGTCTGTGTCGTCTTTTTGTTGTTTTGTTGATTTTTTTTTTTTTTGTTCATTGCTCAGCCATTTTGGACTTTTCATCCCCTTTTCCTCGTTTTAGCTATTGTCTGTACTTTCCGTTTATTTTCTCAGTTTTTTTCTCGTCACTGTGGACGTCTAGTCTGTCCAACCTCCTTTATTGTTGCCTTTTGTGTCTTGTCTAGACGTTTCTTTCATCTTTTTTTTTGGTGTTGTTTCTGCCTCCCTGACTTTCTGTCTGTAATGAATTTCTGATTGTCTGCTCCTGGATTTTTTTGAGAGTTAAATAATTATGTTGTGCCTCTTTGACTTGAATCGAGGGAACCGGTCGATGCCGATGTCAGAGTCTATGTCAAAAGTGCCGAAGTCTTGTCCTGGACTATTGTACCCAATTTGAAGAATAAAAAAAAAAAAGTATTATAAGTGCTGCTTGAAAAATTGAGTTCGGGATGGGGAACGGGTGAACATGAGAAGACGTGAACAGGTGAACTGAACATCTATTGCCCCTGAAATTCTCATTAGAGATCTCGGATTAGATTTAAAGGTTCTGGACTTGCAGATATTGCACCTGCCAGCTACTTCTTGTAAAAAAAATCTTTTGAAATCGTGTACTGTGACAGTACGAATGTGTATGAATAGTGAATAGTACAAATACAATTTGGACATACTACATCCGCCATGTTGGCGTCGTCATGTGACCTACAACTTAAAAAGAGCCGACGCTCTGCCTTCTGCAATTTTTGATTCTGACAGCTCTTCCGCACCAGTCCTGTTGCCTTATGGGATAGCGCAGTATCCAGTGGTTCCACGCTGCTAAATCTCAGTGGAAACAGTGGGTCATCCAGGTATTTCTCGCCACCTGTCGTATGAATACTGAGAATTTGGACATACTACTCCTTTGGCATACTGCTTTTCACCTACTGTACAGTAGGGATATTTGGATGTAGCCTTAATTGGTTCTATTTCCCAATATATTCCCTAAAAAAAATGACCAATTAGTCATTTGTAATGATTAAAAATCCTGTGCTACCAATAATATACTGTGAAACTATAATACTCTAGAGAGCAACCCCTGACTTCCACCAGACATGACTCCCAGATCAGGGATTCCAAACAGATTCTTTTTAACTCTAAGTGTATTGGTTAACATGTTAACGTTTCTTAGAACTGTTCCATTTCCCACGTCTTCGAAACAGACGTCTGCCATGTACCGAATTCAAGAACGGGACAAGGAACATGTGATGGCACCATCTTTCTTTTCTTTTTTGTGCCACAAACATTTGAAACCAGGATCTCCTTTTTGCCAAGCATAATGATGCAAGGTGCTGAAATAAGGCACGGGAGATCTTCAGCTGCCAGATTGTGAGCTCGAGTGCCTTTTATTAGCTCTACTCCCCACTAGAGAATGTGTTGTTAACTTCACCTATCATTTGGTGAAGACATGGATAGAAAAGGTTATATCTCAGCTGGTATTTCGTATCACATCGAGCCCTTGTATCTGAAGAGGAATTCGCTGTAAAGTGATCCGTTTAACTTTTCTTTCTGCAGCAGGGCTTCTCACAAATGACCTGCTCTTAGAGCTTTTCTTCCTTTTCCTCATTGATGTCAATGTTGCGCGGTTACAGAGCCTCGCTTGTTTCAAGACATTTCCAGCATGACGGAATTGGAAAATCTGGACAGTCTGCACAGCAAACCCTTTAAAAAGAACCAACCCAATTAGATAAAGATTCACAGCTATATTTATAACTAGAGATTTTCCAGAACAAGGGGTCAAGTCGGGCGAAGTCAACTATCATGAACACGGAAGAAGTTTTGCATTTATTTATCGAGGATTTTCAGAGTCTGGGAGAATACTGTATACTGTATAAGGCTTGTAGAGTCTGAACTTCTTGATGTGGCTTTGTTTCCTCATTGACGTTTCCAGAAAAGCATAAAAGATCACGTCAGCCGTCCATTTACTAATAATAGCTTTCCAGGTAATGCGTCAGGTGGAAAGTTCTTCAGCTGTTCAAAGTATATTTGTAATTGTGCAACAGTCCATTATTTCACATGAACAAGGATGGTTATAAAGACATCTTGGCGGATTTGAAGAGAACGGGTCCGGAGTGCTTTGAGGACTTCACTCCGCTTCAACAGTTTAAAGATTAAAAAGTTCCCGTGGTTGTTATAGTTTCATCATTAGCACAGAGAACACTGCTCCATCTTCCTATAAAGCTGCAGATGAAAACAATGACTAAAACGTTCGCTTTCGCAAAGATTTGGGCCATGTTTCATGTTTTACGCTAGCTTTTCCAAGATTTAGAAGGTGATGCTTGGTTCTGTAGACTTTCTTTTTAAAATCTCCGGATATATTTTGCTGGGTGGAAGCTATGTTGGAGCACCTCGGTCTTAAGATCTTGTCTAAAGCTCCATGGATCAACTCAACAGGAAAATGTAGCAAAATGTGGGATCTCTGCTACCAGGGTAGTCTCACCAATCTAACAAGTCTGGACCAAACTGATGAGTGGATATTGTTTAGAGTTGTGTTTTAGTCCCTGTCAAATCTGAAAGGGTTTAGAGCAACCTTCAGGAATCTGCTAAACCAGGGGTGTCCAATCTTATCAGGAAAGGGCTGGCGTTGGCGGAGATTTTCATTCCAACCAAGCAGAAGCCACACCCGAGTCTATTGAAAGCCAAACTCAACTGATTAAACAGGTGGAATCAGGTGTGGCTCCTGCTTGGTTGGAATTAAAACCTGATTGGACACCCCTGTGCTAAACCATAAATATCTCAAGAGTACAAACAGCAAGGGAATTTCTTCTGTCATGAATTAAGCCTGGTTCTATCATATTTATATATTTAAGTCAGTAAAAGAACATTTAACTCGTCGTGAGCGATGCCGGTCTGTTGAACATCCTGATATGGGGCAACAAGATGAAGTCATCGAAAGAGCTCCAGCCAAAACACAGAGTCATAGCGAGACTGGAACACACAGTCCAAAAATCTGTCCATCACCATTTATCACAAATAGTCAGAACAGCCTTAACACGACTGCAAAGGTGCCAAGCGAGATTGCTGGTGCCGTCCAAAACATTGCTTAAATGCCATATAGACTTGTCATGTCAAAGCGGAGAACAAGATCTACTCGTAGCTTTTCCAGACCACCCACTCATCTCTGTTTCATCGAACGTGCTCTTCCAGTGACAGAATGCAAGAGATGAATCTTTTCTTTATACACTTGGCAAATGTTTTTGTAATATTTACAAGTTTTCATCCAACTTGACACATGCTCGAGGAGCCGGACTCTGTAAGAAGGACATCATGCTAATCCTTGGAAACCATCGTCTTACCTTCCGGTTCGACCCCCTGCCTGTGTGCTGTTATCTCTCCCGGGAGAAAAGGCTCAATTTCAATAGCTTTAGACGCTACGGCAGATTGCTAATAGTCATCTAATCCAGAAGGTATTTTACCATGTCCCTTAAAAGCCTCTGGAATTATAGGATGGTTCAATTACAAATGAAAAGATGAAAGGATCTTAGGGGAAGAAAGAGATTCGAGTCTGTACGTGAGGTTGTTCGTGTAGGTAAAAGAGCATGTTTATAACGGTGAAGAAATGTATTAGAACATGTGATATGTATTTTAACACACTCGAACTAGTCTTCTGGAAATTCTGCCTGTTCATATATGCATTCAAACAACTGAATTAGTCCATTTGGAATGATAATGATTAGTATATCTGACATAGCTCTCCTTTTTTATCTGGGAAGCAGACAGGTGGTGGCAATGACAGGAGATGGCTCGTCTAGCACATCCCACATGCAGAGTCATCAAATGAGACAGAATGCTAACCAAAGCCTACAGTACCCAAGCAAATTAAGGTAGGGGGTCTTGATCAAGGGCCAAGTCACGCAAACCTACGAACTTTGCTTTACTGTCTGGTAATTTCCAAACCCTTGTTAAAAGGGTTCTCGAATAGAGAGAACCCAAAGAGAAGACTAAATTCCAGCCTTGATGCATATTTGTAGTAGTAGAACAATCTAGGATCAGACCCTTCTGTCTGTGCACGTGTTAATTCCTATGTAAATAGCACAAGCTACCTCTATATCTGTTCAATTATGCTCATAAACGTCCAATTTTCTAATCCCCGGATTAGTGTTGTAATGGAACATCTGTGAAAGGTTGTTTCCCCCCCCCCCCCCTTAATTGCTTAATTACCTTAAACCATAGCTCTCCGAGGCTGCAAATCATCAACTCCTGAGTCCCTGCATGCTTTTTGGTCGACTGAGACAGGCACTTGACATTTTCTCAATTTATTTTAATATGTTCTTTCCTTCCTTCTTCCTCTAAACTACCACTCGGAGTCATGTCTTGGAGACGCTTGAGACTCTCTCACAGCTTCATTAGCCTGATGATTAGCGGATAATTACCTCGACTAATCTCGCGCAAAGTCACTAATGTGGCCACACAAGGAGTCCACTTTGACGCTGGCGCTTACGGACGTGACAGCGGAGATTGATTTGGCTAAATGGGGAAACGTTATCAGTCATTATGTGAAGACCACCTATGTGGCGTCGCACAGGGTGCTGGCCTTTGAAGCTGTCTCTGTGAAAAGAAACAAAGAGCGTATCAGGCAATTAGAGAGGCTTTACGCTTATGTGCCAGATGGTGAGATCTAAAACTTGTCAAACGCCCACATGTTGCATCAGGAAAGAGGTAATAACAGACTGATGGACCTTGTCAAAGGTGATCTTTATTTGAACAGCATCTGCTCTGACTTTGTTCCTGCTAACAAATGCCTTTGGTCAGAGCCTCAAAGCTTTGAAATCTTAGGACTTGCTGATGGCTCCATCAGTGCGTCCGAGAAGAAAGACGAGAAGCTATTAATTTCGGGCCACGTCACACTACGTGCTAGCTTGAAAGACTCGGTGTGATCTAGTTGGGTTTTTTTTTTTTTCCACAGGCCGTTACTGATTAATGGAATGAAGATCAGCACAGGAAGGACTTTTGATCTTTTAAAACCACTTAAATAAGATACCATGGGTCGCAAATGCTAGAACACTAGAAAAGAATCCATTCATGTTAATTAGCTTATTAATTGGCAGGTTCTTGATTAGTCACAAGAGCAAAATGTTCTCATTTCTAGTGACTTTAATTTTTATCCTTCTATATACACAAACATGTAAGCATTGGACCAAATTGGACCCAGACCCCTAACCCCACCCCCATCCCATCTCATCTCATCTCATCTATAGAGTATTTCTCCATATGTGAGATCTACATACAACTTCCTTGGACCTATCAGAAACCACTAAGCTAGCTTGCTAAGTTTTTGACCTGTGTAGTCTTTTCTTTGTAGGTAGATTCCTGGCATCCATCAGGCTAATTCAAATTGTCAGAAGAATTTTATTAAGGTATCCCTAGTTTCCTCATCTCCTCGCCTTCTCGTACCTAATCCTACTTCTCTCGCCTTCCTCATTGCCGGTTAATTGGTTTCCCATTGACAGCTGGACTTTATATGCTGACAGAACTTCATTCGAACACTTTGTGGAATAAATACTACAATCCTTCTGCACTAATTCCGGTGGCTTCTGCATTGTTCAGACTGATTAGTAAGGGAAAATGAGCTATTGGAAATGAGTTTCTAAGCCTTTGTGAAAGGTTTCTTCGGTAGCATCTGGCAGATTTAATCAACTACCTAAGTTGTCTGTTCTGTTGAAAAGCATATTTATCCCATAGAGGACTGTTCCAAAAATAAATAAATAAATAAAAGTCTGTTTGTGAACTGACAAATCTGAGGCAAATGCTTTTTTTTTCTCCCCCCAAATGCTCATCACAGTGTATATTTCATCAAAATGGTAACACTGTGTGCTCCTGACTTTGAGTGTTAATTGGTGTCGCCTCTAAAGAGCTAACACCTGATATTGACTAAATTAGCGTGCTCCTTTATGCATACTAATTATCGCCTGCACCTGTCTCTGGTCTCAGTAAGGATGCTGGACTCCTATAAATATTCTTCCGCTTGTTGCAAACTGTTGCCAATCCTTGGTGCATATTAGCACCTATTTGTTTTTTTGGTCCATAGAGTTACCCCCAGTCGCTGTATATTTTAGTTATAGATTACAGACTGCTCTGGCTAATCCAGGAATCAACATCTATCTGTCTATCACAGCTGTCAAACACTTTTTTAAACATACTTTTATTTTTTAAATACATTTTTATGTTGTGAAATGTCCATTCAATTAGGTTTTCTGTCTGTTTTTTTTTTTTTGCATTCTCTCCATGCTGTGCTCTCAATTTTTAAATAAAAAAATCAATTTTTAAAGGTAAAAAGGAATTAATAAGGTGAATAGACGTACAGTAGTGATGATGATGAAATGTAAAAGAAACACACCAATGAACAGAAAAGAATGTCCTTGTTAGCTCAAGCTCACTTTGAATAATATTTGTGTTTACTCAATCAAGAACAAGCTGAATTGATCGTGTGATCACTGATGATCAAGATGATTGGTGAAATAAGGCAGAAGGTAGACCGTCTTCTTTAATGTGGGATCAATTGATTATATTTCGTAGTATAATCTGACATGGGGAACATGTGTTGTCGGAGAGTCTGTTAGATTTTGGCCAAGATTGTATTGGGATCTTGTACGACAGCATCCAAACATCCCAGTTCACCATAACACTCGATAGATCTGCTCCTTTACCTAAGAAAAAAAATTATTCACAAAAAGCTTGACTAAAATATGTTTTAAGCCTGGACTTAAACACTGAGACTGTGTCTGAGTCCCGAACAGTAATCGGAAGACTGTTCCATAACTGTGGGGCTCTATAAGAGAAAGCTCTTCCCCCTGCTGTAGCCTTCGCTATTCCAGGTACCAACAAATATCCTGCACCTTTTGATCTAAGTAGGCGTGGCAGACCATAGAAAACAAAAACGTTCACTCAGGTACTGTGGTGCGAGAGCGTTTAGTGCTTTATAGGTTAATAAAAGTATTTTATAATCAATGTGAGATTTCAGTGTGAGCCAATGCAGTGTTGATAAGATCGGGGTGATGTGGTCGTATCTTCTGGTTCTAGTTAGGACTCTAGCAGCTGCATTCTGGACTAACTGGAGTTTGTTTCTGCTCCTACTGGAACATCCAGACAGTAAGGCATTACAGTAATCTAGTCTAGAGGTGACGATAGCATGAACTAATATTTCTGCATCATGTAGTGACAATATGTTTCTTATCTTAGAAATATTTCTGAGATGAAAGAAGGCTATCCTAGTAATATTATCTACATGAGCTTCAAATGATAGACTGGAGTCAATAATCACACCAAGGTCTTTTACTGCTGTACATGATGAAACAGAAGGTCCATCCAGAGTTACTGTGAGATCAGAAAGATTACTTCTAGCTGCATGTGGTCCTGATACTCTCTTTTTGTTGTTGTTGTTGTTGTTGTCTACTTTTCATGCACTTCTGGCTGTTAAATTCCACATCTTACTGCTCAATCGTTTTGGCCTAATAACGAACACAATTCATGAGGGACCTCCTTTAGATATGCTGCTTAAATCAGCTTTTAACTGCAACAAATTCTCCTAATAACTCACCTCCCAATTCCCACCGGTCTAAATGAAAATAACGGTTCTTTTCCAGGCAAAACGCTTCACCTCCTGCTCATATAAACATCCGGAATCTAGCATCTTTCCTTTAATGAGAAAAAGAGAGAGATGCACAGAGAGCACCGAGAATGAGACAGAGAGTGGATGATGTTGGTAATTAGTATGGGAGGCTAATGAGACAGTATTGGGTGCACTGACTGAATCACTTACTCTCTCTCCTGAACAAGTTCCCCTGAGAAAGCTCACAACAATAACATTTCCTGTGAAGCAGTGCTCGATAACACACATCCATGCACAGGGAACACAGACCATTTCTACCTCCAATCCCTCCTCAAGGCCTGCAGACGGGAGCGAAGAGGGGGGTTAAATTTATTCACTAGCTAACAGATGAAGAGAGAGAAAGAGCAGCAAGGTGGAAAAGAGCGCGAGACTCCTAGCGGCTAACAAAGCATCACAGGAAACCAGACAAAAAAGCTGGTTCCACACCTTCGGTTCCTTTAAAATGAAAATAAAATAAAATGAAGCGAATGAAAAAGGTTTGGAATCCTATCGGCTGCTTTATTCCCCTCAGGCGTCTCCCCCACCCCGAGGCGCTGGCCGATGAAAGCTAAGATACGCGGTTTGATCACAGTCACACACCTACACACACACTGACACACACCAGGTGGACCGGTCTCCGAAACGGGCAGATTTTCTCCAGCGAAATCAAAGCTGCGATTTGCACTCATAATTCACCTCCCTCCCTCGTTTCGCGCGGCGCAGGAGTCGATGGATTTAATTAGTCGCTGGCGAAAAGTTTGAGTTTAATCACTCTCTGCTGAGAGGGTAAAACTCCCACAGAAAAACTCTCACAGGAGGAACAGGCTCAACCTGGAAGAGCTGAGAATACACAATCGAGTTCTCGAGCTAAGCGCAAAACAGTGGGCGGAGATTATTGTAATGAATCGCCTATTCTGGTTTATCGAGTGTACGTAGAAATCATCGACTGCCTTTGCGTATGCTATTTAATGGTTGTGAACGCTTTTGTTTGTTTTTAAAGCTTCCAAAAGGGCTCAGAGGAAAACCCCTTTTGGAAGCTAAGACCCTTTAATTATCCCAAGATCCCTTAAAGAAACCTGGTGGACTACCTACGTGTGAAGGTATTAACTGAGTTAATGTGTGGTCATTAATTTTTATTAATACCTTGAACCTGCCGGACGTTTAAATGTACAGTAGCTCTTCCTACTTGGTACAGTCTTAGAAATAAAACGGTTCTTCAAGGGTTCTTTTAAGGGGTTGTTGGATAATTAAGGGTAATTACACCCTTTCCGGGGTGTACACAGTCAACACTGTGTGCGACTGATAAATCCGAATGGGCGGCTCGTTCTAATCGTGCCGCATCAAGCATTTATGAAATAAATGGTTTCATATTCAGCATCAAAGGACGGTATTTTTCAGTCCATTTTGCGTTCATTACTTTGCTCTCTTTCAGACAATGGTCCTTTTGTGATGACCACGGTGAAGGATGATCAAGTGCCGGTGGAATGTGTGCTGAAAGAACGGATCATAGATCTGTTCAGATACAGTAACATGAGTGTTTATAGAAAAGAACTAGTGATGACTACCACATTTCTGATGAAAAATATCCTGAGGCGGTTTCAAGATGCAGGAGTGATGGTTGAGCAGATAGGTGTATTAGTGCTAGCAAATAATTTGTGAATAAAGTGTGTGCCATGACTGAACTCCACTGAGGGAACTCCACTGAGAGAACATGCACCACACAGAGTCAGCCATTTTGATTAGTGTTGGCCATATGGTGGTTCGTGGGGAGGTCATTGTGGAGTTATTAATTGATGCTTATGGGGCCAGAGAAGATACACATACACATGTGCAGTGCTGACGGAGTTCATTCAGATTTGTATTGCAATATGGTGTATGAGTTTGGCCATTTGCAGTTGTGTCTAATCTGCTTTCAAGGACCATCCTGAAAGTCCCCATGCATCAGAATCTAGCATCCCTATCAGACTCTCGTGGGCCGATTTGTCTCGTGGCTATATCAGACTCGTGCAGCTCTATCAGACTCTCTGGGCTCTACCTGACTTCTGTGGGTCTATCAGACTATTAGGACTTTATAAGACTGTTACGCCCCTGTCTACACCATGGTCACGGTTGTAACAAGTGGGTTTATCCGAGTCTTGCAGCTTTCTCTGAATCTTATACCTCTGTCTGACCTTCGTGGTTCTTTCATACTCTTTCAGCACTATCAGACTTTAGTGGCTTTATCAGATGGTTGGGTTGTATCAGATCCTGGTGGATCTATCTGACAACTTCCCGCTCTATCAGACTTTTTGACTTTAGCAATTCTTGTGGTTCTATCAGACTCTTTTGGCTCTACAAGACCTGTGGGTCTTATCAGATTCTTGTGGTTTTGTCAGACTCTATTGGCTCTATTTGAAGCTTGAAGCTCAATCTGAGTCCTGTAGCTTTATTACACTTTTGTGTAATAAAGTATAATAACCCTTACAGACTCTTGTGGCTCTGACTCTAGTGGCTCTATCAGACTCTCAAGTCTCTATCAGACTCTAGTGTCTCTTTGATGCTATCAGACTCTAGCAACTCTTTCATCTTTGGCTCGATGAGACTTGTGTGGTTTTGTGAGGCTCTTGCGGCTCTCTCAGACTCTTGTGGTTCTCTCAGACTCTTGCGGCTCTCTCAGACTCTTGTGGTTCTGTCAGACTCTTGTGGGCTCAATATTGACCACCAGACTTGCCCTGCTCTAATAGACTTGCACAATTCTTGAATATTCCTGCACCAAAGTCGGTTTCTGCCAGCTGTTTCAACTCTGTCTCCTGTACTCTATAAGCCTCTCGAGTCTCTATCAGACTCTAGCCTCATTCTCAAATCCTTGCAGTGCTACCATTTTCCTTTAGGTCTCCTAGACGCCTACAACCCTTCTCCTTTGGCATGGAAGCAGATGATGTTATCTTTCTGCCGGAGTGCATGAGTATTGATTTGCTGTGGCCTGAAAACTTCAAGTCTGTCGTGGGACATTTTCACATCTCCACAAGATGTATAGCTTTAAGTTTCACTGCCTGACTGATCTAGTACCTGCATTATGAGAGAGTGCTGAGAAACATTGCCTTAGCATATTAGGTACTACCAACTTTTAACGATTTTTTTTTATATACTTCTTCACTTGCGTTACGCGTCCATTATTTATCCTCGTGTGGATTCCAGGACGAAACCGATTTGGTTATTCACAGAAAGAGATAATGATACCCTTTGTCTAAACCCTCCAACCTATAAAAGCAGACATTTTATTCTCCTCTCTCAATAAGCATACAAATGTAGATGCAAATATGCGCACATACGCAGCAAATTTCCCTCTCTCTTTTATAAAAGGTGTCACTGTTAGACAGCTGAGCCTAAGAGACGGAGTAAAGGTTAAACTCCTTTCAGCTTCTTCGTCTTTGATCTGCGATTTGACTCACTTTTGAGGAAGAGGGAGAGAACGATTGCACTGTCAAGCATATTATGCAGCCATGAGATCAAACCCAGCTGAGCTTCCAGAACTTTCCGTTACCGCTGAGATTTGGAGTGACTGACATCCTGCGTAAATGTGAAGAGCAAAAGAGGATGAACGCGAAAGGTCATTTCCCTCAGAGAAACTGTATACGGTGTTTGTTTTGTTGTCTGGCAACAAAAAAAAAAAGCTTATCGAAAGCTAAATGACAGTGAAAATGTCGGAGAAAAAAACAGAACGTCTGAAAGACAGGAAAACGTGGAGGGTGTGACCGCTTTGAGAAAAGGCGGAGTCTACATAAGCACAGATTTCACCAAACTTCCTATTACCTTATTTCTTAGACTATGGGTGTACCACTCTATCATTTATGGTAGCTTGTATATTTTTTGTTAGAAGATTATCTGTAGGTTTGATACTCCAGAATTTACAACCCCAATTCCAAAAAAGTTGGGACAGTATTGAAAATGCTAATAAAAACAAAGAGGAGTGATTTGTAAATGTACTCTGACTTGTATTTAAACAAAATAACGTATAAAGACGAGGTATTTGATGTTTTATATAATCAACTGTACAGTTTTTCAAAGATAAATGTTTATTTTGAAAATGATTCATGCTACACGTTCCAAAAAAGTCGGGACAGGGGCGATTTAGGATTAATAGCGATGTGAGAAGTTGAAATAAGAAAGTGATGTGAAACAGGTGAGGCGATCGTCTAATCATAGTATACACAGTACGGAGCCTCCAAAAAAGGCCGAGTCCTTCAAGAGCAAGGACGGGTCGAGTCTCGCTGATCTGTTAACAGATGAGTCAGAGAATAATCCAACACTTTGAGAAGAACATTCCCCAAAGACAAATCTGTAGGATTTGGGGCGTTTCATCTTCTACAATGTACAATATAATTAAAAGATTCCTGGAATTTGGTTAAATCTCGGTGCGTAAAGGGCGAGGCCGAAAACCACTTCTGAACACGCGTGATCTCCGATCCCTCAGACGTCACTGTCTTAAAAACCCTCATGAGTCTGTAATGGAGATCCTGACATGGGCTCGGGAATACTTCGGTAAACCTTTGTCACTCGACACCATTCGCCGCTGCATCCACAGACGCAAGTTAAGGCTTTACTATGCAAAGCAGAAGCCGTACATCAACACTGTCCAGAAGTACTGCCAACTTCTTTGGGCTCGGTCTCATCTGAGATGGACAGTAGCACAGTGGAATCGTGTTTTGTGGTCTGACGATTCGACATTTCAAATAGTTTTTGGACAAAACAGCTGTTGTGTTCTCTGGGGCAAAGAGGAAAAGGACCGTTCGAGCTGTTATCAGCGTCCGGTCCAAAAGCCAGCGTTTGTCATGGTATGGGGCCGTGTCAGTGCATATGGTATGGGGGCGTGTCAGTACCCGCTTCATGGGGGACTCACACATCTGTGAGTGTGCTTACAATAGTTCCCCAGTTTGTTAGCGTGTTTACAGTAGGTGTGTTTCTCCAGAAATGATGTTTAGGCTTGTTAATCCTGAAGTTCAGGGAGAGGATAGGACAACGTACAGTACCTTGGTGAGAACGTTGAAAATCCTGTAGCTGCCTGACGTCATTAGCGTTATCCTTGGAGTAATCAGAGCATCACAAGCTGCTTCTAAATGACAAGGTTTCAGTGTTAAACATTCCTACTGAATGGTTTCTTAATCAGGCAGGGTGTACGCGGGTTTAAAGTCAGTACGAACAGAATAAAAAAATCCTGATTGGTTAACGTGATTTACATAACAAAGCAGCAAGCACACAGATGATTGATTTTGTTTCTTCAAGTTGATAGAATTTATAGACATGAGTCTTACAATCAAGAGCCACTTATCATCCGGAAATACAGTAACGCAAGTCTGAAACCATTAAAGCGCTGAATAACGGCTAAGAGGAAGCATTATTCAGAGATAATTGGCCTCGGCGTTGTTCGGAGAAGTGCACGTTCGCTTGCAGATGAGGTGAGTAGAAAAGTTTAAGAGTATAGACGAGTTCAGCGCCGATGTTCTGCACTCAGCGAGCTTCTCATCGTACACTGATCAATAATTTACTATAGAGCACTCATCTGTTCTCCCTCAGCTTCCATCTCCATTTCTCTCTCGCTTACATTCGCTCTCGCTCGGCCTCTTCTCTAATTGCCTTTGCTCCCTACGTGTCTCTCTCTCTCTCAGTCTCTCGCCCTCCCTTTCAAGTTCAATTCAAAGTTTACTTAATTGGACCGTTTTTTATTTATTGCTTGACGTCCTAAACAAAACTCTATATGCAAAAAAATCACTAAAATTAATTTGCAGATTTTATAGATACGACAACCAGGTCAAAGTCACTGAGATCAGATTTTTCACATACATATATATGTATTTTCAGGTATTCTAATCAGTGCTCATCATCTCTCTCTTTCTCTCACGCTCGCTCGTTCTCTCCCTTTCTCTCTCTCTCCCCTGCTCTCTCTCTTGCTCTCACTCTCTCTCTCTCTCTCTCTCAAACACACACACACACGGTACATGTAGATGTATTTGGCCGCATTTTCTTGCCTAAGCTGAAAATTGCATTTGTCTATGTCTCTGGATCGGCTTAGTCTGTCCCAGACAATGCCAGTGATGTGTGTATGAGTGTGTACGAGTGCGTGCGAGTGTGTGCGAGTGTATCTGCCTGTGTTCCACACAATCCTCTGTAATCCTTTGTAAAGATTTTGTCTCGGCAGCGTTGCCCAAAATTGCAGCGTAATCTTCCGTGTGAATAAACCGATCACGATGCCATTGTTATCATTCTGTCTCCTTTTTCTTTTAACCTCGGAACACGGCGTCATTAACGGCGTCCGTAAAACTCCACTCGCGCCAGTGAATGAACAGGAAGGAACATTTGGAAGATCAGGTGATGTTTGCGTTAGCATTTCTGCATTAACTTACAAGCTGCTACGTTATGATGTGTGCCTGCTGAAATGTAATGGCTCTTACTGGAGAAAAGGAATTACCCATAATCCCGCTGTTTTCTCCTCCTCGTGTCGGTTCACTTCAGGGAGTGTGTCTTCTGGCCTGATCGTAATCAAGACACCACGAAAAAACCTCAAAGACCTAAGTGCGTAAGGATCGTTATCAATGTCGGTCGATGCAGAACACGGAACATACAGGCAGGGACAAACACGTGTAATCCATAAGCTACATCAGGGGAAATACACAGGGACGGGTCCAAACCAGAAGGACAACAAGAAACTACACACAGGAAATATGGTAAACAGAGGCTCGGCTTTAAAGAAATCCTTCTGCGTTTTCTTCTGGATCATCTTCACCATGTTCTTCTGGATATTCTCCTCCATGTTCTTCTGGATCATCTTCACCATGTTCTTCTGGATATTCTCCTCCATTTTCTTCTGGATCATCTTCACCATGTTCTTCTGGATATTCTCCTCCATTTTCTTCTGGATCATCTTCACCATGTTCTTCTGGATATTCTCCTCCATTTTCTTCTGGATCAGCTTCACCATGTTCTTCTGGATATTCTCCTCCATGTTCTTCTGGATCATCTTCACCATGTTCTTCTGGATATTCTCCTCCATGTTCTTCTGGATATTCTCCTCCATGTTCTTCTGGATCATCTTCACCATGTTCTTCTGGATATTCTCCTCCATGTTCTTCTGGATCATCTTCACCATGTTCTTCTGGATATTCTCCTCCATGTTCTTCTGGATCAGCTTCACCATGTTCTTCTGGATATTCTCCTCCATTTTATTTTGGATATTCTCCTCCATGTTCTTCTGGATATTCTCCTCCATGTTCTTCTGGATCATCTTCACCATGTTCTTCTGGATATTCTCCTCCATGTTCTTCTGGATATTCTCCTCCATTTTCTTCTGGATCAGCTTCACCGTGTTCTTCTGGATATTCTCCTCCATTTTCTTTTGGATATTCTCCTCCATGTTCTTCTGGATCATCTTCACCATGTTCTTCTGGATATTCTCCTCCATGTTCTTCTGGATCATCTTCACCATGTTCTTCTGGATATTCTCCTCCATGTTCTTCTGGACATTCTCCTCCATTTTCTTCTGGACCTTCTCCTCCATGTTCTTCTGGATCTTCCCCCTCATTTTCTTCCTGATAATCTCCATTTTCTTTTGTCTGGATCTATGCCATTTTCATCTGGATCTTCTTCTCCATTTTCTCTGGATATTCTCTCCCGTTTGTTTGTCTGGATCTACTCCATTTTCAATTTTGTTAGAAATGTGAGCTACTAGGCAATCATCAGGGTGAGCTCAAGACATAACATTTTCCGTGGTGCATCAGGGAAAGAAAGAAAGAAAGAATGAAAGAATATGACAGCAGTGGAACATTTTGACATTGTTGTGACATTCGGTTTGGTGATTAGCATTAATATGGTCTCTAAAGAGGAGGAGTGAGGAGGAAAAAGAGAATGATGACAGCCAGCAGCAGGGAAGAGAGAAAGACGGAGGGAAGGAGTGAAGGAGAAAATGAGTGCAGTTACATCCTGTAGTGCTCAGGTCTATCCGAGCCCAGCTGCTAGTCCATTACACGGCTTCGTACCGCGGGATGCCCGCAGAGACGAGGAGACTCGCGTCGTCTGATTACAGGTCTATTAAAGACCAGAGAAAGGGATAAAATTACAGAAAGCTGAAGTCACGCTGTTTGTTTTTCGCTCATGTTCTCTCTGAATCTGCCGTTTATCAGCCCGACAGTAACGGCGTTTATACCGTCGTACCGCCACGCCGCTCAGTTCTGCATTGCGATTGGTCAGAAGGTGTTGATTCATTTCCTATAACAGCGGCTCGGACAGTTTCTATAGTAACAGCAAATCGTTTCTATAGTAACAGCGACGTGTATAGCGGGCGCTCCACGTGAATAGATTTTTTTTTTTTAAAATGTGCGTAATTGTCGACATGGTAACGTTCTCTATAAGGAGGCGTTTATTTAACGTTTAGGTAAGGAGTCTCCAGTGTCAGCGCTTTGAACCCGTAACGTTACGTTATCAGGACCGAAGAGTTTACGCTCAGACTGCAGATGTTTAAGAATAATAAAACACTAACTCGGCTGTTTTGTTTTAATACTGCACATAAACATCGGTTTATAGACTGTACGTTGGGATGCCTCGACGTAGTCATGAAAAGCTAATGTCACCATGGCAACCATCATAAACCAGTTGATCTCTCTGCCTGGCTGATGAATTTCCGATCACGCCAACACGTCGGAGTTAAACGAAAGTTAATCATTCATTCAAGCGTGTTTTATGGCATTGTCAGAGACGTAACCATGGAAACGACGATGTAACGATAGCTTAAAACTTTCGCGTGGTAAAATGACAACGATGTTAGAAACAATCTCGAATTATGATTTACTGATGACTTCGTTCGCCGTACTTTCTCGACGCATGTAAAGATTCATGACGTCCAAAAGTCATAACGTGAAAAAACTGCATTTTAACCTTCATCTACACTTACCTGCTTTCCTACATTACCCAGGATTTATTTATTTATTTATAGTATCCTCTAATCCTGCTTCTTTAGTCCAGACACCATCAATAATATACTGTCAGAACAGGAAGTACAGAGCATTTAAAAAAAATAAAAAAGTTGAATATCGGTCACCTTGAGTGTCTATTAATGGAAATAAAAATAAAATAAAAAACATTCAGGGAAATAATGCTGAAAGTGCGACTCTACGGAAATCACTGTTATTACGATTCGAGTTTATTTAAAAACTGTGAAACAGACAGAACGACGATATGACGTGTATATGAGTGTACGTAGTATAGAGGTCATGGATAGATCAAGTGGTGCAAACAAAAGGGGTGGAGCTCTTTCGGACCAATCAGAAGTGAGAGCTTATAACAATGAAGCCCTAGTGTTTTCTCTCTCTCTCTCTCTGTGTGTGTTTAACGGTGTTGCTAAAGAACATCTGGCCAGTAGAGACGTTTTGCTGAGTCGTCACTAATCGTTAGATGGATTGCGGTGATACATGAGGATGTAAATCGGCTCCCAGCTGAGGCTCGCATAATGTCCGCAAATAGCAACGGAGCAATAACGGTCATGTGGTGTAGCAGAGCTGATACTGAAGCTAGCGTTGATGCTGGGCTTGCTTCTGCATTAGCGCTACGGATTTATGTGTGTGTGTGTGTGTGTGTGTGTGTGTGTGTGTGTGCTATGCTATGCCCTGTGGCATTAGCACTGATAAAATGTGTGGATGGGTTTATTTATGAGCTGGGCCGTGTCTCACACACCGCCACATCTCTCTGTCTCTTTCTCTCTCAGCAGTCCTTCTCTTATCAGCTCCAGCAGATAGCAATCCTGAGTAAGAACAGCTCCACACACACACCCACACACACACACACACACACACACAGTCTCACTAGCCACATGTCAGGCTGTGTATCAGTGAGCTTTTATCTGCGTACATCCCAACTTTAATCTGCGTCCTGTTTACGAAGGTTTCAACTTTAGCTCCGCCCACATTGCCTTTTTCATTTTCATCGGTTTGCATTTTGTTTCCACTTCCTGTTTACCAGAATTACATTAGAACAGTCAGTATTGATATGTTAGCTTGTTAGAAAGCTACCATGGCATTTTGTTGTTGTTGTTGTGGGAGATTAAAACCCGACTCTGTGCGCTGATGAATAATTGAAACGCCGTTTAATTAACCCGCCGTTATTCGTTTCGGGTGGGCGGGGCTAAAAAAAAAAAAAAACGTGTTGCAGGCTGCTCGATTGATCTGCGTATAAAATTCATAAACATCTCCATCAAATGTAGAAGAGCGATTCGGGGATATTAGCGAGCGAGCCTGCTGGAACACGCCCGCGACGGCTTCGGGTTTAATTAACCGTCGCGTTCGGATGCGTCCTCCGATCGGAAGAACAACAAACGGTGTAATATTCCCGCCGTTTATTTCATTTCATCCTGCTGTCGGGATAATCTTACATCTGTTTGTAAATTTGATGAAGGCTTTAAGCTCCGCCCACTCGGCCCAACCCATGAAAAGCTTTCTCCCTGATATATACGTGTGTGTGTGTGTGTTACGATATACAGTACGTGTTAATTTCCTTTATAAACCACGCTAACTGGAGTGGAAACGTCACGTCACGTCACACACCTCGTTTAAAACCTACAGAGGAATCTTTGCTGATTTTAAACATTTTTAAAATAAAAAGAAATACGTCCCAGGACTTCCTCTGGACGGTGTCAGTGACACGTTTCATCGTTCTAACATCATCCAATTAAATACAGAGAGCGCACACTGCCAACAGGAAGCTGTTTATGATCACATGATCTTTTTTTTCAATGCTTAACTGTCCGTGCCGATCAGTCCGTCTGTAGACTTTATATATAAATAAATATATATTGTACGCTATATACGGTTTTTAATACTCAAATACATTTAAATCTCTTAAGCAATTAAACATTGAAACGGAACCTGACGGCGCCATTACTCTCTCTCTTCTAGTCATCGCTCCCACTTGCACCCGGAGATTCCTATATGTTCTGTATAATGAGTCCGGCGACGGAGAGAGCGAGAGAGAGAGCGAGAGCGAGAGCGAGAGAGAGAGAGAGAGAGAGAGAGAGAGAGAGAGAGACTCTCCTGGGGAAATACGTGACTTTGCTAAAAGCTTAAAAAGCCATAAAGTGGCCAGAAAGCTGCGTTCCCTCCGAGCCGATGAGAATTTAATGAACGTCTTTAGGGAAGCTGTTTGCTGTTCCTCTCTCACTCACTCACTCACTCACTCACTCACTCTCACTGGAGGATGACTGCACAGGCAGAACAAGAGATGGAGAAAGAGAGAGAGAGGGTGAAAGATAGAAGGAAAAAGGGAGACAAAAGGATGAGTTTGTCGTCTGGCAATTCTGCTCGATCAAGCACACATCCAAGTGGAGTCATTTAAAAAAAAAAAAAAAAAAAGGATCTGATGGAGGGTCTGAGGGGTGGAGAGGTGTTGAGAGAGAGAGAGAGAGAGAGAGAGAGAGAGAGAGAGAGCTGGGCTGCCTCCTACTGGTCGAGACTGGTATGGTATCCAATGTCATATCGTTAAGGATTGAAATCTCCGAGTGTTTTTCCCCTCACACACGTGAGTTAGCGTTAGCGCAGTGGTTACGCTTCTCCGCTAGTGACCAGAAGGTTGTGAGCTCAAATCCCTTAATTTCTCAGCTATGGGTTCAGCTGCATTCTGATTTATTAGACTTTTTTACTCTCATGCTAGCAGGACTGAGTGTTTTTACTCTCATGCTAGCAAGAGTGAGGGTTTTTTTGCAGGAGTAAATAAAAAAAGTAAATAAAAATGGATGCATTAAAATCTGATTGATCAAATAAAAGCAGGTCAAAACGATTCAGTTTTAAAAAACAAACCCAGTGTTTCCTTGTAGTTTTTTTTTCGCAGCTTTTCCCCCTCCACCAGATCATTAATTCTGAACGCTGCATGAGTGAAAAGATCATCACTTTAAAGCTGGGGATCATTTCAACAAGCCACGGTTTTGTTAACTAAAGAAACGATTGTCGCCTTTTTTTTTTTTCTTTTCCCCTGAAGATCAGCTCAAACGTTTGCACAGAAAAAAGCAAATAGGTTTCAGTGGTGATTGCTATGGAAACGAGGCGTTCGGCAAAATGGGAAACGAGCAGCAAACGTGTCGAAGCGGGGCTTTAAAGTTCAAACACTCTTTAATTACACACATGTGTGTGAAACACGATATATATTTAAATAATGTTTAGATGCGAGTTTCTTGGACTATTTTGCCCCAGAAACAGGTTCTGTGACTTAAAATTCTTAGTAAAGTACTCTTTTTTTTTTTTTGCATTTAGATCATTTCTAATTTCCCCATTTATTAATATATTTATGGGAGGTATGGTATGATACTCCAGACGTTATGGTAATTTGCCCATTTATTAATATATTTATGGGAGGTATGGTATGATACTCCAGACGTTATGGTAATTTCCCCATTTATTAATATATTTATGGGAGGTATGGTATGATACTCCAGACGTTATGGTAATTTGCCCATTTATTAATATATTTATGGGAGGTATGGTATGATACTCCAGACGTTATGGTAATTTCCCCATTTATTAATATATTTATGGGAGGTATGGTATGATACTCCAGACGTTATGGTAATTTGCCCATTTATTAATATATTTATGGGAGGTATGGTATGATACTCCAGACGTTATGGTAATTTGCCCATTTATTAATATATTTATGGGAGGCTGTCTGCTCCAAAATTGTGGTAATTTGTATATGTAGTAATGGTATTTATTGTGGGTAGGGTACGATACTCCTGAAGTTACGGTGATTTCCCCATTTGTTAGTGTATTTATTAATGGCTTGTCTGCTACTACAGAGATTACGGTAATCCGTGTATTTATTATTGTATTTATTTTAGGTTTCCTACGACAGCAATACCTCTAAATTATCTCTTTATTAGTGTATTTATGGTAGGTGTGATAATCCAGCAATTACGGTAATTTTCCCATTCAAAGGGCAAACAGCAACAACACTACTACAACTAATAATAACAATAAAACAGATTAGTATATAGTGCTTTAGAATAACTGAAAGATGTTTAGTGTTAAAAAAAACCTTTTACACACCAAGCTCTCTGCTTAATTGCATTTCTCTCTCTCTCTCTCTCTCTCTCTCTCTCTCTCTCTCTCTCTGTCGGTGTGTCATGAAATACAATTTCAGCTTCTAAGTGATTGTGTGAGCGGTCAAATCTCCCTCCATTTCATTTCCACTTGCTCCCTGTCCTTGTCCATGCCCTTGTCCTAACACCTCTCTC